>NW_027510634.1:0-32057 GCF_048772815.1 Callospermophilus lateralis
GCAACCCCTTTCAAACGAAAGTGTTCTTCGCCAGTCTCTGCATGGGGTACTTCAAGAGGAAATAAACCATAGAGATAGAACTTAGAACTACTTCATTTTGTCAAGTTTCACGGAGCTAGCACAAACCGTGTTTGATTTAGAGTTTCAAACACATCTATCTATTTAACAGAAAAGAGAGTGAAACCTAAAAATTCAAACTGTTACTGGAAACGAACGCTTGAACCTACAAGAGTGAAAGTTGGGCAGCCAAGTGGGATTAGTGAACTGATCATTACCACCAAGTATCATCAAGATTTGGTGAAAAAATGTTTGCTGAGATTTCAGCAAACTAGTAGTTTTTTGGAAGCTTGGTAACCCCTTTCAAACGAAAGTGTTTTTCGCCAGTCTCTGCATGGGGTACTTCAAGAGGAAACAAACCATAGAGATAGAACTTATAACTACTTCATTTTGTCAAGTTTCACGGAGCTAGCACAAACCGTGTTTGATTTAGAGTTTCGAGACATCTATCTATATAGCAGAAAACAGAGTGAAACCTAAAAATTCAAACTGTTACTGGAAACGAACGCTTGAACCTAGAAGAGTGAAAGTTCGGCAGCCAAGTGGGCTTAGTGAACTGATCATTACCACCAAGTATCATCAAGATTTGGTGAAAAAATGTTTGCTGAGATTTCAGCAAACTAGTAGTTTTTTGGAAGCTTGGCAACCCCTTTCAAATGAAAGTGTTTTTCGCCAGTTCTGCATGGGGTACTTCAAGAGGAAACAAACCATAGAGATAGAACTTAGAACTACTTCATTTGGTCAAGTTTCAAGGAGCTAGCACAAACCGTGTTTGATTTAGAATTCCAAACACATCTATCTATGTAGGAGAAAACAGAGTGAAACCTAAACGTTCAAACTGTTACTGGAAACGAATGCTTCAACCTAGAAGAGTGAAAGTTGGGCAGCCAAGTGGGATTAGTGAACTGATCATTACCACCAAGTATCATGAAGATTTGGTGAAAAAATGTTTGCTGAGATTTCAGCAAACTAGTAGTTTTTTGGAAGCTTGGCAACCCCTTTCAAACGAAAGTGTTTTTCGCCAGTCTCTGCATGGGGTACTTCAAGAGGAAACAAACCATAGAGATAGAACTTACAACTACTTCATTTTGTCAAGTTTCAAGGAGCTAGCACAAACCGTGTTTGATTTAGAGTTTCAAAGACATCTATCTATATAGCAGAAAACAGAGTGAAACCTAAAATTTCAAAGTGTTACTGGAAACGAACGCTTGAACCTAGAAGAGTAAAAACTGGGCAGCCAAGTGGGCTTAGTGAACTGATCATTACCACCAAGTATCATCAAGTTTTGGTGAAAAAATGTTTGCTGAGATTTCAGCAAACTAGTAGTTTTTTGGAAGCTTGGCAACCCCTTTAAAACGAAAGTGTTTTTCGCCAGTCTCTGCATGGGGTACTTCAAGAGGAAACAAACCATAGAGATAGAACTTAGAACTACTTCATTTGCTGAAGTTTCAAGGAGGTAGCACAAACCGTGTTTGATTTAGAGTTTCAAACACATCTATCTATATAACAGAAAACAGAGTGAAACCTAAAAATTCAAACTGTTACTGGAAACGAACGCTTGAACCTAGAAGAGTGAAAGTTGGGCAGCCAAGTGGGATTAGTGAACTGATCATTACCACCAAGTATCATCAAGATTTGGTGAAAAAATGTTTGCTGATATTTCAGCAAACTAGTAGTTTTTTGGAAGCTTGGCCACCCCTTTCAAACGGAAGTGTTTTTCGCCAGTCTCTGCATGGGGTACTTCAAGAGGAAACAAACCATAGAGATAGAACTTAGAACTACTTCATTTGCTCAAGTTTCAAGGAGCTAACACAAACCGTGTTTGATTTAGAGTTTCAAACACATCTATCTATATAGCAGAAAACAGAGTGAAACCTAACAATTCAAAGTGTTACTGGAAACGAACGCTTGAACCTAGAAGAGTGAAAATTGGGCAGCCAAGTGGGATTAGTGAACTGATCATTACCACCAAGTATCATCAAGATTTGGTGAAAAAATGTTTGCTGAGATTTCAGCAAACTAGTAGTTTTTTGGAAGCTTGGCAACCCCTTTCAAACGAAAGTGTTCTTCGCCAGTCTCTGCATGGGGTACTTCAAGAGGAAACAAACCATAGAGATAGAACTTAGAACTACTTCATTTTGTCAAGTTTTACGGAGCTAGCACAAACCGTGTTTGATTTAGAGTTTCAAACACATCTATCTATTTAACAGAAAAGAGAGTGAAACCTAAAAATTCAAACTGTTACTGGAAACGAACGCTTGAACCTAGAAGAGTGAAAGTTGGGCAGCCAAGTGGGATTAGTGAACTGATCATTACCACCAAGTATCATCAAGATTTGGTGAAAAAATGTTTGCTGAGATTTCAGCAAACTAGTAGTTTTTTGGAAGCTTGGCAACCCCTTTCAAACGAAAGTGTTTTTCGCCAGTCTCTGCATGGGGTACTTCAAGAGGAAACAAACCATAGAGATAGAACTTATAACTACTTCATTTTGTCAAGTTTCACGGAGCTAGCACAAACCGTGTTTGATTTAGAGTTTCGAGACATCTATCTATATAGCAGAAAACAGAGTGAAACCTAAAAATTCAAACTGTTACTGGAAACGAACGCTTGAACCTAGAAGAGTGAAAGTTCGGCAGCCAAGTTGGCTTAGTGAACTGATCATTACCACCAAGTATCATCAAGATTTGGTGAAAAAATGTTTGCTGAGATTTCAGCAAACTAGTAGTTTTTTGGAAGCTTGGCAACCCCTTTCAAATGAAATTGTTTTTCGCCAGTTCTGCATGGGGTACTTCAAGAGGAAACAAACCATAGAGATAGAACTTAGAACTACTTCATTTGGTCAAGATTCAAGGAGCTAGCACAAACCGTGTTTGATTTAGAGTTTCAAACACATCTATCTATATAGCAGAAAACAGAGTGAAACCTAACAATTCAAAGTGTTACTGGAAACGAACGCTTGAACCTAGAAGAGTGAAAATGGGGCAGCCAAGTGGGATTAGTGAACTGATCATTACCACCAAGTATCATCAAGATTTGGTGAAAAAATGTTTGCTGAGATTTCAGCAAACGAGAAGTTTTTTGGAAGCTTGGCAACCCCTTTCAAACGAAAGTGTTCTTCGCCAGTCTCTGCATGGGGTACTTCAAGAGGAAATAAACCATAGAGATAGAACTTAGAACTACTTCATTTTGTCAAGTTTCACGGAGCTAGCACAAACCGTGTTTGATTTAGTGTTTCAAACACATCTATCTATTTAACAGAAAAGAGAGTGAAACCTAAAAATTCAAACTGTTACTGGAAACGAACGCTTGAACTTACAAGAGTGAAAGTTGGGCAGCCAAGTGGGATTAGTGAACTGATCATTACCACCAAGTATCATCAAGATTTGGTGAAAAAATGTTTGCTGAGATTTCAGCAAACTAGTAGTTTTTTGGAAGCTTGGTAACCCCTTTCAAACGAAAGTGTTTTTCGCCAGTCTCTGCATGGGGTACTTCAAGAGGAAACAAACCATAGAGATAGAACTTATAACTACTTCATTTTGTCAAGTTTCACGGAGCTAGCACAAACCGTGTTTGATTTAGAGTTTCGAGACATCTATCTATATAGCAGAAAACAGAGTGAAACCTAAAAATTCAAACTGTTACTGGAAACGAACGCTTGAACCTAGAAGAGTGAAAGTTCGGCAGCCAAGTGGGCTTAGTGAACTGATCATTACCACCAAGTATCATCAAGATTTGGTGAAAAAATGTTTGCTGAGATTTCAGCAAACTAGTAGTTTTTTGGAAGCTTGGCAACCCCTTTCAAATGAAAGTGTTTTTCGCCAGTTCTGCATGGGGTACTTCAAGAGGAAACAAACCATAGAGATAGAACTTAGAACTACTTCATTTGGTCAAGTTTCAAGGAGCTAGCACAAACCGTGTTTGATTTAGAATTCCAAACACATCTATCTATGTAGGAGAAAACAGAGTGAAACCTAAACGTTCAAACTGTTACTGGAAACGAATGCTTCAACCTAGAAGAGTGAAAGTTGGGCAGCCAAGTGGGATTAGTGAACTGATCATTACCACCAAGTATCATGAAGATTTGGTGAAAAAATGTTTGCTGAGATTTCAGCAAACTAGTAGTTTTTTGGAAGCTTGGCAACCCCTTTCAAACGAAAGTGTTTTTCGCCAGTCTCTGCATGGGGTACTTCAAGAGGAAACAAACCATAGAGATAGAACTTAGAACTACTTCATTTGCTCAAGTTTCAAGGAGCTAACACAAACCGTGTTTGATTTAGAGTTTCAAACACATCTATCTATATAGCAGAAAACAGAGTGAAACCTAACAATTCAAAGTGTTACTGGAAACGAACGCTTGAACCTAGAAGAGTGAAAATTGGGCAGCCAAGTGGGATTAGTGAACTGATCATTACCACCAAGTATCATCAAGATTTGGTGAAAAAATGTTTGCTGAGATTTCAGCAAACTAGTAGTTTTTTGGAAGCTTGGCAACCCCTTTCAAACGAAAGTGTTCTTCGCCAGTCTCTGCATGGGGTACTTCAAGAGGAAACAAACCATAGAGATAGAACTTAGAACTACTTCATTTTGTCAAGTTTTACGGAGCTAGCACAAACCGTGTTTGATTTAGAGTTTCAAACACATCTATCTATTTAACAGAAAAGAGAGTGAAACCTAAAAATTCAAACTGTTACTGGAAACGAACGCTTGAACCTAGAAGAGTGAAAGTTGGGCAGCCAAGTGGGATTAGTGAACTGATCATTACCACCAAGTATCATCAAGATTTGGTGAAAAAATGTTTGCTGAGATTTCAGCAAACTAGTAGTTTTTTGGAAGCTTGGCAACCCCTTTCAAACGAAAGTGTTTTTCGCCAGTCTCTGCATGGGGTACTTCAAGAGGAAACAAACCATAGAGATAGAACTTATAACTACTTCATTTTGTCAAGTTTCACGGAGCTAGCACAAACCGTGTTTGATTTAGAGTTTCGAGACATCTATCTATATAGCAGAAAACAGAGTGAAACCTAAAAATTCAAACTGTTACTGGAAACGAACGCTTGAACCTAGAAGAGTGAAAGTTCGGCAGCCAAGTTGGCTTAGTGAACTGATCATTACCACCAAGTATCATCAAGATTTGGTGAAAAAATGTTTGCTGAGATTTCAGCAAACTAGTAGTTTTTTGGAAGCTTGGCAACCCCTTTCAAATGAAATTGTTTTTCGCCAGTTCTGCATGGGGTACTTCAAGAGGAAACAAACCATAGAGATAGAACTTAGAACTACTTCATTTGGTCAAGTTTCAAGGAGCTAGCACAAACCGTGTTTGATTTAGAGTTTCAAACACATCTATCTATATAGCAGAAAACAGAGTGAAACCTAACAATTCAAAGTGTTACTGGAAACGAACGCTTGAACCTAGAAGAGTGAAAATGGGGCAGCCAAGTGGGATTAGTGAACTGATCATTACCGCCAAGTATCATCAAGATTTGGTGAAAAAATGTTTGCTTGCTGAGATTTCAGCAAACGAGAAGTTTTTTGGAAGCTTGGCAACCCCTTTCAAACGAAAGTGTTCTTCGCCAGTCTCTGCATGGGGTACTTCAAGAGGAAATAAACCATAGAGATAGAACTTAGAACTACTTCATTTTGTCAAGTTTCACGGAGCTAGCACAAACCGTGTTTGATTTAGAGTTTCAAACACATCTATCTATTTAACAGAAAAGAGAGTGAAACCTAAAAATTCAAACTGTTACTGGAAACGAACGCTTGAACCTACAAGAGTGAAAGTTGGGGAGCCAAGTGGGATTAGTGAACTGATCATTACCACCAAGTATCATCAAGATTTGGTGAAAAAATGTTTGCTGAGATTTCAGCAAACTAGTAGTTTTTTGGAAGCTTGGTAACCCCTTTCAAACGAAAGTGTTTTTCGCCAGTCTCTGCATGGGGTACTTCAAGAGGAAACAAACCATAGAGATAGAACTTATAACTACTTCATTTTGTCAAGTTTCACGGAGCTAGCACAAACCGTGTTTGATTTAGAGTTTCGAGACATCTATCTATATAGCAGAAAACAGAGTGAAACCTAAAAATTCAAACTGTTACTGGAAACGAACGCTTGAACCTAGAAGAGTGAAAGTTCGGCAGCCAAGTGGGCTTAGTGAACTGATCATTACCACCAAGTATCATCAAGATTTGGTGAAAAAATGTTTGCTGAGATTTCAGCAAACTAGTAGTTTTTTGGAAGCTTGGCAACCCCTTTCAAATGAAAGTGTTTTTCGCCAGTTCTGCATGGGGTACTTCAAGAGGAAACAAACCATAGAGATAGAACTTAGAACTACTTCATTTGGTCAAGTTTCAAGGAGCTAGCACAAACCGTGTTTGATTTAGAATTCCAAACACATCTATCTATGTAGGAGAAAACAGAGTGAAACCTAAACGTTCAAACTGTTACTGGAAACGAATGCTTCAACCTAGAAGAGTGAAAGTTGGGCAGCCAAGTGGGATTAGTGAACTGATCATTACCACCAAGTATCATGAAGATTTGGTGAAAAAATGTTTGCTGAGATTTCAGCAAACTAGTAGTTTTTTGGAAGCTTGGCAACCCCTTTCAAACGAAAGTGTTTTTCGCCAGTCTCTGCATGGGTTACTTCAAGAGGAAACAAACCATAGAGATAGAACTTACAACTACTTCATTTTGTCAAGTTTCAAGGAGCTAGCACAAACCGTGTTTGATTTAGAGTTTCAAAGACATCTATCTATATAGCAGAAAACAGAGTGAAACCTAAAATTTCAAAGTGTTACTGGAAACGAACGCTTGAACCTAGAAGAGTAAAAACTGGGCAGCCAAGTGGGCTTAGTGAACTGATCATTACCACCAAGTATCATCAAGTTTTGGTGAAAAAATGTTTGCTGAGATTTCAGCAAACTAGTAGTTTTTTGGAAGCTTGGCAACCCCTTTAAAACGAAAGTGTTTTTCGCCAGTCTCTGCATGGGGTACTTCAAGAGGAAACAAACCATAGAGATAGAACTTAGAACTACTTCATTTGCTGAAGTTTCAAGGAGGTAGCACAAACCGTGTTTGATTTAGAGTTTCAAACACATCTATCTATATAGCAGAAAACAGAGTGAAACCTAACAATTCAAAGTGTTACTGGAAACGAACGCTTGAACCTAGAAGAGTGAAAATGGGGCAGTCAAGTGGGATTAGTGAACTGATCATTACCACCAAGTATCATCAAGTTTTGGTGAAAAAATGTTTGCTGAGATTTCAGCAAACGAGAAGTTTTTTGGAAGCTTGGCAACCCCTTTCAAACGAAAGTGTTCTTCGCCAGTCTCTGCATGGGGTACTTCAAGAGGAAACAAACCATAGAGATAGAACTTAGAACTACTTCATTTTGTCAAGTTTTACGGAGCTAGCACAAACCGTGTTTGATTTAGAGTTTCAAACACATCTATCTATTTAACAGAAAAGAGAGTGAAACCTAAAAATTCAAACTGTTACTGGAAACGAACGCTTGAACCTAGAAGAGTGAAAGTTGGGCAGCCAAGTGGGATTAGTGAACTGATCATTACCACCAAGTATCATCAAGATTTGGTGAAAAAATGTTTGCTGAGATTTCAGCAAACTAGTAGTTTTTTGGAAGCTTGGCAACCCCTTTCAAACGAAAGTGTTTTTCGCCAGTCTCTGCATGGGATACTTCAAGAGGAAACAAACCATAGAGATAGAACTTATAACTACTTCATTTTGTCAAGTTTCACGGAGCTAGCACAAACCGTGTTTGATTTAGAGTTTCGAGACATCTATCTATATAGCAGAAAACAGAGTGAAACCTAAAAATTCAAACTGTTACTGGAAACGAACGCTTGAACCTAGAAGAGTGAAAGTTCGGCAGCCAAGTGGGCTTAGTGAACTGATCATTACCACCAAGTATCATCAAGATTTGGTGAAAAAATGTTTGCTGAGATTTCAGCAAACTAGTAGTTTTTTGGAAGCTTGGCAACCCCTTTCAAACGAAAGTGTTCTTTGCCAGTCTCTGCATGGGGTACTTCAAGAGGAAACAAACCATAGAGATAGAACTTAGAACTACTTCATTTTGTCAAGTTTCACGGAGCTAGCACAAACCGTGTTTGATTTAGAGTTTCAAACACATCTATCTATATAGCAGAAAACAGAGTGAAACCTAAAATTTCAAAGTGTTACTGGAAACGAATGCTTGAACCTAGAAGAGTGTAAATTGGGCAGCCAAGCGGGCTTAGTGAACTGATCATTACCTCCAAGTATCATCAAGATTTGGTGAAAAAATGTTTGCTGAGATTTCAGCAAACGAGAAGTTTTTTGGAAGCTTGGCAACCCCTTTCAAACGAAAGTGTTCTTCGCCAGTCTCTGCATGTGGTACTTCAAGAGGAAACAAACCATAGAGATAGAACTTAGAACTACTTCATTTTGTAAGTTTCACGGAGCTAGCACAAACCGTGTTTGATTTAGAGTTTCAAACACATCTATCTATATAACAGAAAACAGAGTGAAACCTAAAAATTCAAACTGTTACTGGAAACGAACGCTTGAACCTAGAAATGTGAAAGTTGGGCAGCCAAGTGGGATTAGTGAACTGATCATTACCACCAAGTATCATCAAGATTTGGTGAAAAAATGTTTGCTGAGATTTCAGCAAACTAGTAGTTTTTTGGAAGCTTGGCAACCCCTTTCAAACGAAAGTGTTTTTCGCCAGTCTCTGCATGGGGTACTTCAAGAGGAAACAAACCATAGAGATAGAACTTAGAACTACTTCATTTTGTCAAGTTTCAAGGAGCTAGCACAAACCGTGTTTGATTTAGAGTTTCAAACACATCTATCTATATAACAGAAAACAGAGTGAAACCTAAAAATTCAAAGTGTTACTGGAAACGAACGCTTGAACCTAGAAGAGTGAAAATTGGGCAGCCAAGTGGGCTTAGTGAACTGATCATTACCACCAAGTATCATCAAGATTTGGTGAAAAAATGTTTGCTGAGATTTCAGCAAACGAGAAGTTTTTTGGAAGCTTGGCAACCCCTTTCAAACGAAAGTGTTCTTCGCCAGTCTCTGCATGGGGGTACTTCAAGAGGAAACAAACCATAGAGATAGAACTTAGAACTACTTCATTTGCTGAAGTTTCAAGGAGGTAGCACAAACCGTGTTTGATTTAGAGTTTCAAACACATCTATCTATATAGCAGAAAACAGAGTGAAACCTAACAATTCAAAGTGTTACTGGAAACGAACGCTTGAACCTAGAAGAGTGAAAATGGGGCAGTCAAGTGGGATTAGTGAACTGATCATTACCACCAAGTATCATCAAGATTTGGTGAAAAAATGTTTGCTGAGATTTCAGC
This sequence comes from Callospermophilus lateralis, assembly GCF_048772815.1. NCBI lineage: Eukaryota > Metazoa > Chordata > Mammalia > Rodentia > Sciuridae > Callospermophilus > Callospermophilus lateralis. The sequence continues at coordinate 9,419 of NW_027510634.1, forward strand.
AAACGAGAAGTTTTTTGGAAGCTTGGCAACCCCTTTCAAACGAAAGTGTTTTTCGCCAGTCTCTGCATGGGGTACTTCAAGAGGAAACAAACCATAGAGATAGAACTTAGAACTACTTCATTTGCTCAAGTTTCAAGGAGCTAGCACAAACCGTGTTTGATTTAGAGTTTCAAACACATCTATCTATATAGCAGAAAACAGAGTGAAACCTAAAAATTCAAACTGTTACTGGAAACGAACGCTTGAACCTAGAAGAGTGAAAGTTGGGCAGCCAAGTGGGCTTAGTGAACTGATCATTACCACCAAGTATCATCAAGATTTGGTGAAAAAATGTTTGCTGAGATTTCAGCAAACTAGTAGTCTTTTGGAAGCTTGGCAACCCCTTTCAAACGAAAGTGTTTTTCGCCAGTCTCTGCATGGGGTACTTCAAGAGGAAACAAACCATAGAGATAGAACTTAGAACTACTTCATTTTGTCAAGTTTCACGGAGCTAGCACAAACCGTGTTTGATTTAGAGTTTCAAACACATCTATCTATATAACAGAAAACAGAGTGAAACCTAAAAATTCAAACTGTTACTGGAAACGAACGCTTGAACCTAGAAGAGTGAAAGTTGGGCAGCCAAGTGGGATTAGTGAACTGATCATTACCACCAAGTATCATCAAGATTTGGTGAAAAAATGTTTGCTGAGATTTCAGCAAACTAGTAGTTTTTTGGAAGCTTGGCAACCCCTTTCAAACGAAAGTGTTTTTCGCCAGTCTCTGCATGGGGTACTTCAAGAGGAAACAAACCATAGAGATAGAACTTAGAACTACTTCATTTTGTCAAGTTTCAAGGAGCTAGCACAAACCGTGTTTGATTTAGAGTTTCAAACACATCTATCTATATAACAGAAAACAGAGTGAAACCTAAAAATTCAAAGTGTTACTGGAAACGAACGCTTGAACCTAGAAGAGTGAAAATTGGGCAGCCAAGTGGGATTAGTGAACTGATCATTACCACCAAGTATCATCAAGATTTGGTGAAAAAATGTTTGCTGAGATTTCAGCAAACGAGAAGTTTTTTGGAAGCTTGGCAACCCCTTTCAAACGAAAGTGTTTTTCGCCAGTCTCTGCATGGGGTACTTCAAGAGAAAACAAACCATAGAGATAGAACTTAGAACTACTTCATTTTGTCAAGTTTCACGGAGCTAGCACAAACCGTGTTTGATTTAGAGTTTCGAGACATCTATCTATATAGCAGAAAACAGAGTGAAACCTAAAAATTCAAACTGTTCCTAAAAACGAACGCTTGAAACTAGAAGAGTGAAAGTTGGGCAGCCATGTGGGCTTAGTGAACTGATCATTACCACCAAGTATCATCAAGATTTGGTGAAAAAATGTTTGCTGAGATTTCAGCAAACTAGTAGTTTTTTGGAAGCTTGGCAACCCCTTTCAAACGAAAGTGTTTTTCGCCAGTCTCTGCATGCGGTACTTCAAGAGGAAACAAACCATAGAGATAGAACTTACAACTACTTCATTTGGTCAAGTTTCAAGAAGCTAGCACAAACCGTGTTTGATTTAGAATTCCAAACACAGCTATCTATGTAGGAGAAAACAGAGTGAAACCTAAAAATTCAAACTGTTACTGGAAACGAATGCTTCAACCTAGAAGAATAAAAATTGGGCAGCGAAGTGGGATTAGTGAACTGATCATTACCACCAAGTATCATCAAGATTTGGTGAAAAAATGTTTGCTGAGATTTCAGCAAACTAGTAGTTTTTTGGAAGCTTGGCAACCCCTTTCAAACGAAAGTGTTTTTCGCCAGTCTCTGCATGGGGTACTTCAAGAGGAAACAAACCATAGAGATAGAACTTACAACCACTTCATTTTGTCAAGTTTCAAGGAGCTAGCACAAACCGTGTTTGATTTAGAGTTTCAAAGACATCTATCTATATAGCAGAAAACAGAGTGAAACCTAAAATTTCAAAGTGTTACTGGAAACGAACGCTTGAACCTAGAAGAGTGAAAATTGGGCAGCCAAGTGTGCTTGGTGAACTGATCATTACCACCAAGTATCATCAAGTTTTGGTGAAAAAATGTTTGCTGAGATTTCAGCAAACTAGTAGTTTTTTGGAAGCTTGGCAACCCCTTTAAAACGAAAGTGTTTTTCGCCAGTCTCTGCATGGGGTACTTCAAGAGGAAACAAACCATAGAGATAGAACTTAGAACTACTTCATTTGCTCAAGTTTCAAGGAGCTAGTACAAACCGTGTTTGATTTAGAGTTTCAAACATATCTATCTATATAGCAGAAAACAGAGTGAAACCTAAAAATTCAAAGTGTTACTGGAAACGAACGCTTGAACCTAGAAGACTAAAAATTGGGCAGCCTAGTGGGCTTAGTGAACTGATCATTACCACCAAGTATCATCAAGATTTGGTGAAAAAATGTTTGCTGAGATTTCAGCAAACGAGAAGTTTTTTGGAAGCTTGGCAACCCCTTTCAAACGAAAGTGTTCTTCGCCAGTCTCTGCATGGGGTACTTCAAGAGGAAACAAACCATAGAGATAGAACTTAGAACTACTTCATTTTGTCAAGTTTCAAGCAGCTAGCACAAACCGTGTTTGATTTAGAGTTTCAAACACATCTATCTATATAGCAGAAAACAGAGTGAAACCTAAAAATTCAAACTGTTACTGGAAACGAACGCTTGAAACTAGAAGAGTGAAAGTTGGGCAGCCAAGTGGGATTAGTGAACTGATCATTACCACCAAGTATCATCAAGATTTGGTGAAAAAATGTTTGCTGAGATTTCAGCAAACGAGAAGTTTTTTGGAAGCTTGGCAACCCCTTTCAAACGAAAGTGTTCTTCGCCAGTCTCTGCATGGGGTACTTCAAGAGGAAACAAACCATAGAGATAGAACTTAGAACTACTTCATTTTGTCAAGTTTCATGGAGCTAGCACAAACCGTGTTTGATTTAGAGTTTCAAACACGTCTATCTATATAACAGAAAACAGAGTGAAACCAAAAATTCAAACTGTTACTGAAAACGAACGCTTGAACCTAGAAGAGTGAAAGTTGGGCAGCCAAGTGGGATTAGTGAACTGATCATTACCACCATGTATCATCAAGATTTGGTGAAAAAATGTTTGCTGAGATTTCAGCAAACTAGTAGTTTTTTGGAAGCTTGGCAACACCTTTCAAACGAAAGTGTTTTTCTCCAGTCTCTGCATGGGGTACTTCAAGAGAAAACAAACCATAGAGATAGAACTTAGAACTACTTCATTTTGTCAAGTTTCACGGAGCTAGCACAAACCGTGTTTGATTTAGAGTTTCGAGACATCTATCTATATAGCAGAAAACAGAGTGAAACCTAAAAATTCACTGTTACTGGAAACGAACGCTTGACCCTAGAAGAGTGAAAGTTGGGCAGCCAAGTGGGCTTAGTGAACTGATCATTACCACCAAGTATCATCAAGATTTGGTGAAAAAATGTTTGCTGAGATTTCAGCAAACTAGTAGTTTTTTGGAAGCTTGGCAACCCCTTTCAAACGAAAGTGTTTTTCGCCAGTCTCTGCATGGGGTACTTCAAGAGGAAACAAACCATAGAGATAGAACTTAGAACTACTTCATTTTGTCAAGTTTCACGGAGCTAGCACAAACCGTGTTTGATTTAGAGTTTCAAACACATCTATCTATATAACAGAAAACAGAGTGAAACCTAAAAATTCAAACTGTTACTGGAAACGAACGCTTGAACCTAGAAGAGTGAAAGTTGGGCAGCCAAGTGGGATTAGTGAACTGATCATTACCACCAAGTATCATCAAGATTTGGTGAAACAATGTTTGCTGAGATTTCAGCAAACTAGTAGTTTTTTGGAAGCTTGGCAACCCCTTTCAAACGAAAGTGTTTTTCGCCAGTCTCTGCATGGGGTACTTCAAGAGGAAACAAACCATAGAGATAGAACTTAGAACTACTTCATTTTGTCATGTTTCAAGGAGCTAGCACAAACCGTGTTTGATTTAGAGTTTCAAACACATCTATCTATATAACAGAAAACAGAGTGAAACCTAAAAATTCAAACTGTTACTGGAAACGAACGCTTGAACCTAGAAGAGTGAAAATTGGGCAGCCAAGTGGGCTTAGTGAACTGATCATTACCACCAAGTATCATCAAGAATTGGTGAAAAAATGTTTGCTGAGATTTCATCAAACGAGAAGTTTTTGGAAGCTTGGCAACCCCTTTCAAACGAAAGTGTTCTTCGCCAGTCTCTGCATGGGGTACTTCAAGAGGAAACAAACCATAGAGATAGAACTTAGAACTACTTCATTTTGTCAAGTTTCACGGAGCTAGCACAAACCGTGTTTGATTTAGAGTTTCAAACACATCTATCTATATAACAGAAAACAGAGTGAAACCTAAAAATTCAAACTGTTACTGGAAACGAACGCTTGAACCTAGAAGAGTGAAAGTTGGGCAGCCAAGTGGGATTAGTGAACTGATCATTACCACCAAGTATCATCAAGATTTGGTGAAAAAATGTTTGCTGAGATTTCAGCAAACTAGTAGTTTTTTGGAAGCTTGGCAACCCCTTTCAAACGAAAGTGTTTTTCGCCAGTCTCTGCATGGGGTACTTCAAGAGGAAACAAACCATAGAGATAGAACTTAGAACTACTTCATTTTGTCAAGTTTCACGGAGCTAGCACAAACCGTGTTTGATTTAGAGTTTCGAGACATCTATCTATATAGCAGAAAACAGAGTGAAACCTAAAAATTCAAACTGTTACTGGAAACGAACGCTTGAATCTAGAAGAGTGAAAGTTGGGCAGCCAAGTGGGCTTAGTGAACTGATCATTACCACCAAGTATCATCAAGATTTGGTGAAAAAATGTTTGCTGAGATTTCAGCAAACTAGTAGTTTTTTGGAAGCTTGGCAACCCCTTTCAAATGAAAGTGTTTTTCGCCAGTCTCTGCATGGGGTACTTCAAGAGGAAACAAACCATAGAGATAGAACTTAGAACTACTTCATTTGGTCAAGTTTCAAGGAGCTAGCACAAACCGTGTTTGATTTAGAATTCCAAACACAGCTATCTATGTAGGAGAAAACAGAGTGAAACCTAAAAATTCAAACTGTTACTGGAAACGAATGCTTCAACCTAGAAGAATTAAAAATTGGGCAGCCAAGTGGGATTTGTGAACTGATCATTACCACCAAGTATCATCAAGATTTGGTGAAAAAATGTTTGCTGAGATTTCAGCAAACTAGTAGTTTTTTGGAAGCTTGGCAACCCCTTTAAAACGAAAGTGTTTTTCGCCAGTCTCTGCATGGGGTACTTCAAGAGGAAACAAACCATAGAGATAGAACTTAGAACTACTTCATTTTGTCAAGTTTCATAGAGCTAGCACAAACCGTGTTTGATTTAGAGTTTCAAACACATCTATCTATATAACAGAAAACAGAGTGAAACCTAAAAATTCAAACTGTTACTGGAAACGAACGCTTGAACCTAGAAGAGTGAAAGTTGGGCAGCCAAGTGGGATTAGTGAACTGATCATTACCACCAAGTATCATCAAGATTTGGTGAAAAAATGTTTGCTGAGATTTCAGCAAACTAGTAGTTTTTTGGAAGCTTGGCAACCCCTTTCAAACGAAAGTGTTTTTCGCCAGTCTCTGCATGGGGTACTTCAAGAGGAAACAAACCATAGAGATAGAACTTAGAACTACTTCATTTTGTCAAGTTTCACGGAGCTAGCACAAACCGTGTTTGATTTAGAGTTTCAAACACATCTATCTATATAACAGAAAACAGAGTGAAACCTAAAAATTCAAACTGTTACTGGAAACGAACGCTTGAACCTAGAAGAGTGAAAGTTGGGCAGCCAAGTGGGATTAGTGAACTGATCATTACCACCAAGTATCATCAAGATTTGGTGAAAAAATGTTTGCTGAGATTTCAGCAAACTAGTAGTTTTTTGGAAGCTTGGCAACCCCTTTCAAACGAAAGTGTTTTTCGCCAGTCTCTGCATGGGGTACTTCAAGAGGAAACAAACCATAGAGAAAGAACTTAGAACTACTTCATTTTGTCAAGTTTCAAGGAGCTAGCACAAACCGTGTTTGATTTAGAGTTTCAAACACATCTATCTATATAACAGAAAACAGAGTGAAACCTAAAAATTCAAACTGTTACTGGAAACGAATGCTTGAACCTAGAAGAGTGAAAATTGGGCAGCCAAGTGGGCTTAGTGAACTGATCTTTACCACCAAGTATCATCAAGACTTGGTGAAAAAATGTTTGCTGAGATTTCATCAAACGAGAAGTTTTTGGAAGCTTGGCAACCCCTTTCAAACGAAAGTGTTCTTCGCCAGTCTCTGAATGGGGTACTTCAAGAGGAAACAAACCATAGAGATAGAACTTAGAACTACTTCATTTTGTCAAGTTTCACGGAGCTAGCACAAACCGTGTTTGATTTAGAGTTTCAAACACATCTATCTATATAACAGAAAACAGAGTGAAACCTAAAAATTCAAACTGTTACTGGAAACGAACGCTTGAACCTAGAAGAGTGAAAGTTGGGCAGCCAAGTGGGATTAGTGAACTGATCATTACCACCAAGTATCATCAAGATTTGGTGAAAAAATGTTTGCTGAGATTTCAGCAAACTAGTAGTTTTTTGGAAGCTTGGCAACCCCTTTCAAACGAAAGTGTTTTTCGCCAGTCTCTGCATGGGGTACTTCAAGAGGAAACAAACCATAGAGATAGAACTTAGAACTACTTCATTTTGTCAAGTTTCAAGGAGCTAGCACAAACCGTGTTTGATTTAGAGTTTCAAACACATCTATCTATATAACAGAAAACAGAGTGAAACCTAAAAATTCAAACTGTTACTGGAAACGAACGCTTGAACCTAGAAGAGTGAAAATTGGGCAGCCAAGTGGGCTTAGTGAACTGATCATTACCACCAAGTATCATCAAGACTTGGTGAAAAAATGTTTGCTGAGATTTCATCAAACGAGAAGTTTTTGGAAGCATGGCAACCCCTTTCAAACGAAAGTGTTCTTCGCCAGTCTCTGAATGGGGTACTTCAAGAGGAAACAAACCATAGAGATAGAACTTAGAACTACTTCATTTTGTCAAGTTTCATGGAGCTAGCACAAACCGTGTTTGATTTAGAGTTTCAAACACATCTATCTATATAACAGAAAACAGAGTGAAACCTAAAAATTCAAAGTGTTACTGGAAACGAACGCTTGAACCTAGAAGAGTGAAAGTTGGGCAGCCAAGTGGGATTAGTGAACTGATCATTACCACCAAGTATCATCAAGATTTGGTGAAAAAATATTTGCTGAGATTTCAGCAAACTAGTAGTTTTTTGGAAGCTTGGCAACCCCTTTCAAACGAAAGTGTTTTTCGCCAGTCTCTGCATGGGGTACTTCAAGAGGAAACAAACCATAGAGATAGAACTTAGAACTACTTCATTTTGTCAAGTTTCACGGAGCTAGCACAAACCGTGTTTGATTTAGAGTTTTGAGACATCTATCTATATAGCAGAAAACAGAGTGAAACCTAAAAATTCAAACTGTTACTGGAAACGAACGCTTGAACCTAGAAGAGTGAAAGTTGGGCAGCCAAGTGGGCTGAGTGAACTGATCATTACCACCAAGTATCATCAAGATTTGGTGAAAAAATATTTGCTGAGATTTCAGCAAACTAGTAGTTTTTTCTAAGCTTGGCAACCCCTTTCAAATGAAAGTGTTTTTCGCCAGTCTCTGCATGTGGTACTTCCAGAGGAATCAAACCATAGAGATAGAACTTAGAACTACTTCATTTGGTCAAGTTTCAAAAAGCTAGCACAAACCGTGTTTGATTTAGAATTCCAAACAGAGCTATCTATGTAGGAGAAAACAGAGTGAAACCTAAAAATTCAAACTGTTACTGGAAACGAATGTTTCAACCTAGAAGAATAAAAATTGGGCAGCCAAGTGGGATTAGTGAACTGATCATTACCACCAAGTATCATCAAGATTTGGTGAAAAAATGTTTGCTGAGATTTCAGCAAACTAGTAGTTTTTTGGAAGCTTGGCAACCCCTTTCAAACGAAAGTGTTTTTCGCCAGTCTCTGCATGGGGTACTTCAAGAGGAAACAAACCATAGAGATAGAACTAACAACTACTTCATTTTGTCAAGTTTCAATTAGGTAGCACAAACCGTGTTTGATTTAGAGTTTCAAAGACATCTATCTATATAGCAGAAAACAGAGTGAAACCTAAAATTTCAAAGTGTTACTGGAATCGAACGCATGAACCTAGAGGAGTGAAAATTGGGCAGCCAAGTGGGCTTAGTGAACTGATCATTACCACCAAGTATCATCAAGATTTGGTGAAAAAATGTTTGCTGAGATTTCAGCAAACTAGTTGTTTCTTGGAAGCTTGGAAACCCCTTTCAAACGAAAGTGTTCTTCGCCAGTCTCTGCATGGGGTACTTCAAGAGGAAACAAACCATAGAGATAGAACTTAGAACTACTTCATTTTGTCAAGTTTCACGGAGCTAGCACAAACCGTGTTTGATTTAGAGTTTCAAACACATCTATCTATATAGCAGAAAACAGAGTGAAACCTAAAAAATTCAAAGTGTTACTGGAAACGAACGCTTGAACCTAGAAGAGTGAAAATTGGGCAGCCAAGTGGGCTTAGTGAACTGATCATTACCACCAAGTATCATCAAGATTTGGTGAAAAAATGTTTGCTGAGATTTCAGCAAACTAGTAGTTTTTTGGAAGCTTGGCAACCCCTTTCAAATGAAAGTGTTTTTCGCCAGTTCTGCATGGGGTACTTCAAGAGGAAACAAACCATAGAGATAGAACTTAGAACTACTTCATTTGGTCAAGTTTCACGGAGCTAGCACAAACCCTGTTTGATTTAGAGTTTCAAACACATCTATCTATATAACAGAAAACAGAGTGAAACCTAAAAATTCAAACTGTTACTGGAAACGAACGCTTGAACCTAGAAGAGAGAAAGTTGGGCAGCCAAGTGGGATTAGTGAACTGATCATTACCACCAAGTATCATGAAGATTTGGTGAAAAAATGTTTGCTGAGATTTCAGCAAACTAGTAGTTTTTTGGAAGCTTGGCAACCCCTTTCAAACGAAAGTGTTTTTCGCCAGTCTCTGCATGGGGTACTTCAAGAGGAAACAAACCATAGAGATAGAACTTAGAACTACTTCATTTTGTCAAGTTTCACGGAGCTAGCACAAACCGTGTTTGATTTACAGTTTCGAGACATCTATCTATATAGCAGAAAACAGAGTGAAACCTAAAAATTCAAACTGTTACTGGAAACGAACGCTTGAACCTAGAAGAGTGAAATTTGGGCAGCCAAGTGGGCTTAGTGAACTGATCATTACCACCAAGTATCATCAAGATTTGGTGAAAAAATGTTTGCTGAGATTTCAGCAAACTAGTAGTTTTTTGGAAGCTTGGCAACCCCTTTCAAATGAAAGTATTTTTCGCCTGTCTCTGCATGGGGTACTTCAAGAGAAAACAAACCATAGAGATAGAACTTAGAACTACTTCATTTGGTCAAGTTTTAAGGAGCTAGCACAAACCGTGTTTGATTTAGAATTCCAAACACAGCTATCTATGTAGGAGAAAACAGAGTGAAACCTAAAAATTCAAACTGTTACTGGAAACGAATGCTTCAACGTAGAAGAATAAAAATTGGGCAGCCAAGTGGGCTTAGTGAACTGATCATTACCACCAAGTATCATCAAGATTTGGTGAAAAAATGTTTGCTGAGATTTCAGCAAACTAGTAGTTTTTTGGAAGCTTGGCAACCCCTTTCAAACGAAAGTGTTCTTCGCCAGTCTCTGCATGGGGTAATTCAAGAGGAAACAAACCATAGAGATAGAACTTAGAACTACTTCATTTTGTCAAGTTTCACGGAGCTAGCACAAACCGTGTTTGATTTAGAGTTTCAAACACATCTATCTATATAGCAGAAAACAGAGTGAAACCTAAAATTTCAAAGTGTTACTGGAAACGAACGCTTGAACCTAGAAGAGAGAAAATTGGGCAGCCAAGTGGGCTTAGTGAACTGATCATTACCACCAAGTATCATCAAGATTTGGTGAAAAAATGTTTGCTGAGATTTCAGCAAACGAGTAGTTTTTTGGAAGCTTGGCAACCCCTTTCAAACGAAAGTGTTCTTCGCCAGTCTCTGCATGGGGTACTTCAAGAGGAAACAAACCATAGAGATAGAACTGAGAACTACTTCATTTTGTCAAGTTTCACGGAGCTAGCACAAACCGTGTTTGATTTAGAGTTTCAAACACATCTATCTATATAACAGAAAACAGAGTGAAACCTAAAAATTCAAACTGTTACTGGAAACGAACGCTTCAACCTAGAAGAGTGAAAGTTGGGCAGCCAAGTGGGATTAGTGAACTGATCATTACCACCAAGTATCATCAAGATTTGGTGAAAAAATGTTTGCTGAGATTTCAGCAAACTAGTAGATTTTGGAAGCTTGGCAACCCCTTTCAAACGAAAGTGTTCTTCGCCAGTCTCTGCATGGGGTACTTCAAGAGGAAACAAACCATTGAGATAGAACTTAGAACTACTTCATTTTGTCAAGTTTCACGGAGCTAGCACAAACCGTGTTTGATTTAGAGTTTCAAACACATCTATCTATATAGCAGAAAACAGAGTGAAACCTAAAATTTCAAAGTGTTACTGGAAACGATCGCTTGAACCTAGAAGAGAGAAAATTGGGCAGCCAAGTGTGCTTAGTGCACTGATCATTACCACCAAGTATCATCAAGATTTGGTGAAAAAATGTTTGCTGAGATTTCAGCAAACGAGTAGTTTTTTGGAAGCTTGGCAACCCCTTTCAAACGAAAGTGTTTTTCGCCAGTCTCTGCATGGGGTACTTCAAGAGGAAAAAAACCAAGGAGATAGAACTTAGAACTACTTCATTTTGTCAAGTTTCAAGGAGCTAGCACAAACCGTGTTTGATTTAGAGTTTCAAACACATCTATCTATATAACAGAAAACAGAGTGAAACCTAAAAATTCAAACTGTTACTGGAAACGAACGCTTGAACCTAGAAGAGAGAAAGTTGGGCAGCCAAGTGGGATTAGTGAACTGATCATTACCACCAAGTATCATCAAGATTTGGTGAAAAAATGTTTGCTGAGATTTCAGCAAACTAGTAGTTTTTTGGAAGCTTGGCAACCCCTTTCAAACGAAAGTGTTTTTCGCCAGTCTCTGCATGGGGTACTTCAAGAGGAAACAAACCATAGAGATAGAACTTAGAACTACTTCATTTTGTCAAGTTTCACGGAGCTAGCACAAACCGTGTTTGATTTAGAGTTTCAAACACATCTATCTATATAGCAGAAAACAGAGTGAAACCTAAAAATTCAAACTGTTACTGAAAACGAACGCTTGAACCTAGAAGAGTGAAAGTTGGGCAGCCAAGTGGGCTTAGTGAACTGATCATTACCACCAAGTATCATCAAGATTTGGTGAAAAAATGTTTGCTGAGATTTCAGCAAACTAGTAGTTTTTTGGAAGCTTGGCAACCCCTTTCAAATGAAAGTGTTTTTCGCCAGTCTCTGCATGGGGTACTTCAAGAGGAAACAAACCATAGAGATAGAAGTTAGAACTACTTCATTTGCTCAAGTTTTAAGGAGCTAGCACAAACCGTGTTTGATTTAGAGTTTCAAACACATCTATCTATATAACAGAAAACTGAGTGAAACCTAAAAATTCAAAGTGTTACTGGAAACGAACGCTTGAACATAGAAGAGTGAAAATTGGGCAGCCAAGTGGGCTTAGTGAACTGATCATTACCACCAAGTATCATCAAGATTTGGTGAAAAAATGTTTGCTGAGATTTAAGCAAACGAGAAGTTTTTTGGAAGCTTGGCAACCCCTTTCAAACGAAAGTGTTCTTCGCCAGTCTCTGCATGGGGTACTTCAAGAGGAAACAAACCATAGAGATAGAACTTAGAACTACTTCATTTTGTCAAGTTTCACGGAGCTAGCACAAACCGTGTTTGATTTAGAGTTTCAAACACATCTATCTATATAGCAGAAAACAGAGTGAAACCTAAAAATTCAAACTGTTACTGAAAACGAACGCTTGAACCTAGAAGAGTGAAAGTTGGGCAGCCAAGTGGGCTTAGTGAACTGATCATTACCACCAAGTATCATCAAGATTTGGTGAAAAAATGTTTGCTGAGATTTCAGCAAACTAGTAGTTTTTTGGAAGCTTGGCAACCCCTTTCAAATGAAAGTGTTTTTCGCCAGTCTCTGCATGGGGTACTTCAAGAGGAAACAAACCATAGAGATAGAAGTTAGAACTACTTCATTTGCTCAAGTTTTAAGGAGCTAGCACAAACCGTGTTTGATTTAGAGTTTCAAACACATCTATCTATATAACAGAAAACTGAGTGAAACCTAAAAATTCAAAGTGTTACTGGAAACGAACGCTTGAACATAGAAGAGTGAAAATTGGGCAGCCAAGTGGGCTTAGTGAACTGATCATTACCACCAAGTATCATCAAGATTTGGTGAAAAAATGTTTGCTGAGATTTAAGCAAACGAGAAGTTTTTTGGAAGCTTGGCAACCCCTTTCAAACGAAAGTGTTCTTCGCCAGTCTCTGCATGGGGTACTTCAAGAGGAAACAAACCATAGAGATAGAACTTAGAACTACTTCATTTTGTCAAGTTTCACGGAGCTAGCACAAACCGTGTTTGATTTAGAGTTTCAAACACATCTATCTATATAACAGAAAACAGAGTGAAAGCTAAAAATTCAAACTGTTACTGGAAACGAACGCTTGAACCTAGAAGAGTGAAAGTTGGGCAGCCAAGTGGGATTAGTGAACTGATCATTACCACCAAGTATCATCAAGATTTGGTGAAAAAATGTTTGCTGAGATTTCAGCAAACTAGTAGTTTTTTGGAAGCTTGGCAACCCCTTTCAAACGAAAGTGTTTTTCGCCAGTCTCTGCATGGGGTACTTCAAGAGGAAACAAACCATAGAGATAGAACTTAGAACTACTTCATTTGGTCAAGTTTCACGGAGCTAGCACAAACCGTGTTTGATTTAGAGTTTCGAGACATCTATCTATATAGCAGAAAACAGAGTGAAACCTAAAAATTCAAACTCTTACTGGAAACGAACGCTTGAACCTAGAAGAGTGAAAGTTGGGCAGCCAAGTGGGCTTAGTGAACTGATCATTACCACCAAGTATCATCAAGATTTGGTGAAAAAATGTTTGCTGGGATTTCTGCAAACCAGTAGTTTTTTGGAAGCTTGGCAACCCCTTTCAAATGAAAGTGTTTTTCGCCAGTCTCTGCATGGGGTACTTCAAGAGGAAACAAACCATAGAGATAGAACTTAGAACTACTTCATTTGGTCAAGTTTCAAGGAGCTAGCACAAACCGTGTTTGATTTAGAGTTTCAAACACATCTATCTATATAACAGAAAACAGAGTGAAACCTAAAAATTCAAACTGTTACTGGAAACGAACGCTTGAACCTAGAAGAGTGAAAGTTGGGCAGCCAAGTGGGATTAGTGAACTGATCATTACCACCAAGTATCATCAAGATTTGGTGAAAAAATGTTTGCTGAGATTTCAGCAAACTAGTAGTTTTTTGGAAGCTTGGCAACCCCTTTCAAACGAAAGTGTTTTTCGCCAGTCTCTGCATGGGGTACTTCAAGAGGAAACAAACCATAGAGAAAGAACTTAGAACTACTTCATTTTGTCAAGTTTCAAGGAGCTAGCACAAACCGTGTTTGATTTAGAGTTTCAAACACATCTATCTATATAACAGAAAACAGAGTGAAACCTAAAAATTCAAACTGTTACTGGAAACGAATGCTTGAACCTAGAAGAGTGAAAATTGGGCAGCCAAGTGGGCTTAGTGAACTGATCTTTACCACCAAGTATCATCAAGACTTGGTGAAAAAATGTTTGCTGAGATTTCATCAAACGAGAAGTTTTTGGAAGCTTGGCAACCCCTTTCAAACGAAAGTGTTCTTCGCCAGTCTCTGAATGGGGTACTTCAAGAGGAAACAAACCATAGAGATAGAACTTAGAACTACTTCATTTTGTCAAGTTTCACGGAGCTAGCACAAACCGTGTTTGATTTAGAGTTTCAAACACATCTATCTATATAACAGAAAACAGAGTGAAACCTAAAAATTCAAACTGTTACTGGAAACGAACGCTTGAACCTAGAAGAGTGAAAGTTGGGCAGCCAAGTGGGATTAGTGAACTGATCATTACCACCAAGTATCATCAAGATTTGGTGAAAAAATGTTTGCTGAGATTTCAGCAAACTAGTAGTTTTTTGGAAGCTTGGCAACCCCTTTCAAACGAAAGTGTTTTTCGCCAGTCTCTGCATGGGGTACTTCAAGAGGAAACAAACCATAGAGATAGAACTTAGAACTACTTCATTTTGTCAAGTTTCAAGGAGCTAGCACAAACCGTGGTTTGATTTAGAGTTTCAAACACATCTATCTATATAACAGAAAACAGAGTGAAACCTAAAAATTCAAACTGTTACTGGAAACGAACGCTTGAACCTAGAAGAGTGAAAATTGGGCAGCCAAGTGGGCTTAGTGAACTGATCATTACCACCAAGTATCATCAAGACTTGGTGAAAAAATGTTTGCTGAGATTTCATCAAACGAGAAGTTTTTGGAAGCATGGCAACCCCTTTCAAACGAAAGTGTTCTTCGCCAGTCTCTGAATGGGGTACTTCAAGAGGAAACAAACCATAGAGATAGAACTTAGAACTACTTCATTTTGTCAAGTTTCATGGAGCTAGCACAAACCGTGTTTGATTTAGAGTTTCAAACACATCTATCTATATAACAGAAAACAGAGTGAAACCTAAAAATTCAATCTGTTACTGGAAACGAACGCTTGAACCTAGAAGAGTGAAAGTTGGGCAGCCAAGTGGGCTTAGTGAACTGATCATTACCACCAAGTATCATCAAGATTTGGTGAAAAAATGTTTGCTGAGATTTCAGCAAACTAGTAGTTTTTTGGAAGCTTGGCAACCCCTTTCAAATGAAAGTGTTTTTCGCCAGTCTCTGCATGGGGTACTTCAAGAGGAAACAAACCATAGAGATAGAAGTTAGAACTACTTCATTTGCTCAAGTTTTAAGGAGCTAGCACAAACCGTGTTTGATTTAGAGTTTCAAACACATCTATCTATATAACAGAAAACTGAGTGAAACCTAAAAATTCAAAGTGTTACTGGAAACGAACGCTTGAACATAGAAGAGTGAAAATTGGGCAGCCAAGTGGGCTTAGTGAACTGATCATTACCACCAAGTATCATCAAGATTTGGTGAAAAAATGTTTGCTGAGATTTAAGCAAACGAGAAGTTTTTTGGAAGCTTGGCAACCCCTTTCAAACGAAAGTGTTCTTCGCCAGTCTCTGCATGGGGTACTTCAAGAGGAAACAAACCATAGAGATAGAACTTAGAACTACTTCATTTTGTCAAGTTTCACGGAGCTAGCACAAACCGTGTTTGATTTTAGAGTTTCAAACACATCTATCTATATAGCAGAAAACAGAGTGAAACCTAAAAATTCAAACTGTTACTGAAAACGAACGCTTGAACCTAGAAGAGTGAAAGTTGGGCAGCCAAGTGGGCTTAGTGAACTGATCATTACCACCAAGTATCATCAAGATTTGGTGAAAAAATGTTTGCTGAGATTTCAGCAAACTAGTAGTTTTTTGGAAGCTTGGCAACCCCTTTCAAATGAAAGTGTTTTTCGCCAGTCTCTGCATGGGGTACTTCAAGAGGAAACAAACCATAGAGATAGAAGTTAGAACTACTTCATTTGCTCAAGTTTTAAGGAGCTAGCACAAACCGTGTTTGATTTAGAGTTTCAAACACATCTATCTATATAACAGAAAACTGAGTGAAACCTAAAAATTCAAAGTGTTACTGGAAACGAACGCTTGAACATAGAAGAGTGAAAATTGGGCAGCCAAGTGGGCTTAGTGAACTGATCATTACCACCAAGTATCATCAAGATTTGGTGAAAAAAATGTTTGCTGAGATTTAAGCAAACGAGAAGTTTTTTGGAAGCTTGGCAACCCCTTTCAAACGAAAGTGTTCTTCGCCAGTCTCTGCATGGGGTACTTCAAGAGGAAACAAACCATAGAGATAGAACTTAGAACTACTTCATTTTGTCAAGTTTCACGGAGCTAGCACAAACCGTGTTTGATTTAGAGTTTCAAACACATCTATCTATATAACAGAAAACAGAGTGAAAGCTAAAAATTCAAACTGTTACTGGAAACGAACGCTTGAACCTAGAAGAGTGAAAGTTGGGCAGCCAAGTGGGATTAGTGAACTGATCATTACCACCAAGTATCATCAAGATTTGGTGAAAAATGTTTGCTGAGATTTCAGCAAACTAGTAGTTTTTTGGAAGCTTGGCAACCCCTTTCAAACGAAAGTGTTTTTCGCCAGTCTCTGCATGGGGTACTTCAAGAGGAAACAAACCATAGAGATAGAACTTAGAACTACTTCATTTGGTCAAGTTTCACGGAGCTAGCACAAACCGTGTTTGATTTAGAGTTTCGAGACATCTATCTATATAGCAGAAAACAGAGTGAAACCTAAAAATTCAAACTCTTACTGGAAACGAACGCTTGAACCTAGAAGAGTGAAAGTTGGGCAGCCAAGTGGGCTTAGTGAACTGATCATTACCACCAAGTATCATCAAGATTTGGTGAAAAAATGTTTGCTGGGATTTCTGCAAACCAGTAGTTTTTTGGAAGCTTGGCAACCCCTTTCAAATGAAAGTGTTTTTCGCCAGTCTCTGCATGGGGTACTTCAAGAGGAAACAAACCATAGAGATAGAACTTAGAACTACTTCATTTGGTCAAGTTTCAAGGAGCTAGCACAAACCGTGTTTGATTTAGAGTTTCAAACACATCTATCTATATAACAGAAAACAGAGTGAAACCTAAAAATTCAAACTGTTACTGGAAACGAACGCTTGAACCTAGAAGAGTGAAAGTTGGGCAGCCAAGTGGGATTAGTGAACTGATCATTACCACCAAGTATCATCAAGATTTGGTGAAAAAATGTTTGCTGAGATTTCAGCAAACTAGTAGTTTTTTGGAAGCTTGGCAACCCTTTCAAACGAAAGTGTTTTTCGCCAGTCTCTGCATGGGGTACTTCAAGAGGAAACAAACCATAGAGAAAGAACTTAGAACTACTTCATTTTGTCAAGTTTCAAGGAGCTAGCACAAACCGTGTTTGATTTAGAGTTTCAAACACATCTATCTATATAACAGAAAACAGAGTGAAACCTAAAAATTCAAACTGTTACTGGAAACGAATGCTTGAACCTAGAAGAGTGAAAATTGGGCAGCCAAGTGGGCTTAGTGAACTGATCTTTACCACCAAGTATCATCAAGACTTGGTGAAAAAATGTTTGCTGAGATTTCATCAAACGAGAAGTTTTTGGAAGCTTGGCAACCCCTTTCAAACGAAAGTGTTCTTCGCCAGTCTCTGAATGGGGTACTTCAAGAGGAAACAAACCATAGAGATAGAACTTAGAACTACTTCATTTTGTCAAGTTTCACGGAGCTAGCACAAACCGTGTTTGATTTAGAGTTTCAAACACATCTATCTATATAACAGAAAACAGAGTGAAACCTAAAAATTCAAACTGTTACTGGAAACGAACGCTTGAACCTAGAAGAGTGAAAGTTGGGCAGCCAAGTGGGATTAGTGAACTGATCATTACCACCAAGTATCATCAAGATTTGGTGAAAAAATGTTTGCTGAGATTTCAGCAAACTAGTAGTTTTTTGGAAGCTTGGCAACCCCTTTCAAACGAAAGTGTTTTTCGCCAGTCTCTGCATGGGGTACTTCAAGAGGAAACAAACCATAGAGATAGAACTTAGAACTACTTCATTTTGTCAAGTTTCAAGGAGCTAGCACAAACCGTGTTTGATTTAGAGTTTCAAACACATCTATCTATATAACAGAAAACAGAGTGAAACCTAAAAATTCAAACTGTTACTGGAAACGAACGCTTGAACCTAGAAGAGTGAAAATTGGGCAGCCAAGTGGGCTTAGTGAACTGATCATTACCACCAAGTATCATCAAGACTTGGTGAAAAAATGTTTGCTGAGATTTCATCAAACGAGAAGTTTTTGGAAGCATGGCAACCCCCTTTCAAACGAAAGTGTTCTTCGCCAGTCTCTGAATGGGGTACTTCAAGAGGAAACAAACCATAGAGATAGAACTTAGAACTACTTCATTTTGTCAAGTTTCATGGAGCTAGCACAAACCGTGTTTGATTTAGAGTTTCAAACACATCTATCTATATAACAGAAAACAGAGTGAAACCTAAAAATTCAATCTGTTACTGGAAACGAACGCTTGAACCTAGAAGAGTGAAAGTTGGGCAGCCAAGTGGGATTAGTGAACTGATCATTACCACCAAGTATCATCAAGATTTGGTGAAAAAATATTTGCTGAGATTTCAGCAAACTAGTAGTTTTTTGGAAGCTTGGCAACCCCTTTCAAACGAAAGTGTTTTTCGCCAGTCTCTGCATGGGGTACTTCAAGAGGAAACAAACCATAGAGATAGAACTTAGAACTACTTCATTTTGTCAAGTTTCACGGAGCTAGCACAAACCGTGTTTGATTTAGAGTTTTGAGACATCTATCTATATAGCAGAAAACAGAGTGAAACCTAAAAATTCAAACTGTTACTGGAAACGAACGCTTGAACCTAGAAGAGTGAAAGTTGGGCAGCCAAGTGGGCTGAGTGAACTGATCATTACCACCAAGTATCATCAAGATTTGGTGAAAAAATGTTTGCTGAGATTTCAGCAAACTAGTAGTTTTTTCTAAGCTTGGCAACCCCTTTCAAATGAAAGTGTTTTTCGCCAGTCTCTGCATGTGGTACTTCCAGAGGAATCAAACCATAGAGATAGAACTTAGAACTACTTCATTTGGTCAAGTTTCAAAAAGCTAGCACAAACCGTGTTTGATTTAGAATTCCAAACAGAGCTATCTATGTAGGAGAAAACAGAGTGAAACCTAAAAATTCAAACTGTTACTGGAAACGAATGCTTCAACCTAGAAGAATAAAAATTGGGCAGCCAAGTGGGATTAGTGAACTGATCATTACCACCAAGTATCATCAAGATTTGGTGAAAAAATGTTTGCTGAGATTTCAGCAAACTAGTAGTTTTTTGGAAGCTTGGCAACCCCTTTCAAACGAAAGTGTTTTTCGCCAGTCTCTGCATGGGGTACTTCAAGAGGAAACAAACCATAGAGATAGAACTAACAACTACTTCATTTTGTCAAGTTTCAATTAGGTAGCACAAACCGTGTTTGATTTAGAGTTTCAAAGACATCTATCTATATAGCAGAAAACAGAGTGAAACCTAAAATTTCAAAGTGTTACTGGAATCGAACGCATGAACCTAGAGGAGTGAAAATTGGGCAGCCAAGTGGCTTAGTGAACTGATCATTACCACCAAGTATCATCAAGATTTGGTGAAAAAATGTTTGCTGAGATTTCAGCAAACTAGTTGTTTCTTGGAAGCTTGGAAACCCCTTTCAAACGAAAGTGTTCTTCGCCAGTCTCTGCATGGGGTACTTCAAGAGGAAACAAACCATAGAGATAGAACTTAGAACTACTTCATTTTGTCAAGTTTCACGGAGCTAGCACAAACCGTGTTTGATTTAGAGTTTCAAACACATCTATCTATATAGCAGAAAACAGAGTGAAACCTAAAAAATTCAAAGTGTTACTGGAAACGAACGCTTGAACCTAGAAGAGTGAAAATTGGGCAGCCAAGTGGGCTTAGTGAACTGATCATTACCACCAAGTATCATCAAGATTTGGTGAAAAAATGTTTGCTGAGATTTCAGCAAACGAGAAGTTTTTTGGAAGCTTGGCAACCCCTTTCAAACGAAAGTGTTCTTCGCCAGTCTCTGCATGGGGTACTTCAAGAGGAAACAAACCATAGAGATATAACTTAGAACTACTTCATTTTGTCAAGTTTCACGGAGCTAGCACAAACCCTGTTTGATTTAGAGTTTCAAACACATCTATCTATATAACAGAAAACAGAGTGAAACCTAAAAATTCAAACTGTTACTGGAAACGAACGCTTGAACCTAGAAGAGAGAAAGTTGGGCAGGCCAAGTGGGATTAGTGAACTGATCATTACCACCAAGTATCATGAAGATTTGGTGAAAAAATGTTTGCTGAGATTTCAGCAAACTAGTAGTTTTTTGGAAGCTTGGCAACCCCTTTCAAACGAAAGTGTTTTTCGCCAGTCTCTGCATGGGGTACCTCAAGAGGAAACAAACCATAGAGATAGAACTTAGAACTACTTCATTTTGTCAAGTTTCACGGAGCTAGCACAAACCGTGTTTGATTTACAGTTTCGAGACATCTATCTATATAGCAGAAAACAGAGTGAAACCTAAAAATTCAAACTGTTACTGGAAACGAACGCTTGAACCTAGAAGAGTGAAATTTGGGCAGCCAAGTGGGCTTAGTGAACTGATCATTACCACCAAGTATCATCAAGATTTGGTGAAAAAATGTTTGCTGAGATTTCAGCAAACTAGTAGTTTTTTGGAAGCTTGGCAACCCCTTTCAAATGAAAGAATTTTTCGCCTGTCTCTGCATGGGGTACTTCAAGAGAAAACAAACCATAGAGATAGAACTTAGAACTACTTCATTTGGTCAAGTTTTAAGGAGCTAGCACAAACCGTGTTTGATTTAGAATTCCAAACACAGCTATCTATGTAGGAGAAAACAGAGTGAAACCTAAAAATTCAAACTGTTACTGGAAACGAATGCTTCAACGTAGAAGAATAAAAATTGGGCAGCCAAGTGGGCTTAGTGAACTGATCATTACCACCAAGTATCATCAAGATTTGGTGAAAAAATGTTTGCTGAGATTTCAGCAAACTAGTAGTTTTTTGGAAGCTTGGCAACCCCTTTCAAACGAAAGTGTTCTTCGCCAGTCTCTGCATGGGGTAATTCAAGAGGAAACAAACCATAGAGATAGAACTTAGAACTACTTCATTTTGTCAAGTTTCACGGAGCTAGCACAAACCGTGTTTGATTTAGAGTTTCAAACACATCTATCTATATAGCAGAAAACAGAGTGAAACCTAAAATTTCAAAGTGTTACTCGAAACGAACGCTTGAACCTAGAAGAGAGAAAATTGGGCAGCCAAGTGGGCTTAGTGAACTGATCATTACCACCAAGTATCATCAAGATTTGGTGAAAAAATGTTTGCTGAGATTTCAGCAAACGAGTAGTTTTTTGGAAGCTTGGCAACCCCTTTCAAACGAAAGTGTTCTTCGCCAGTCTCTGCATGGGGTACTTCAAGAGGAAACAAACCATAGAGATAGAACTGAGAACTACTTCATTTTGTCAAGTTTCACGGAGCTAGCACAAACCGTGTTTGATTTAGAGTTTCAAACACATCTATCTATATAACAGAAAACAGAGTGAAACCTAAAAATTCAAACTGTTACTGGAAACGAACGCTTCAACCTAGAAGAGTGAAAGTTGGGCAGCCAAGTGGGATTAGTGAACTGATCATTACCACCAAGTATCATCAAGATTTGGTGAAAAAATGTTTGCTGAGATTTCAGCAAACTAGTAGATTTTGGAAGCTTGGCAACCCCTTTCAAACGAAAGTGTTCTTCGCCAGTCTCTGCATGGGGTACTTCAAGAGGAAACAAACCATAGAGATAGAACTTAGAACTACTTCATTTTGTCAAGTTTCACGGAGCTAGCACAAACCGTGTTTGATTTAGAGTTTCAAACACATCTATCTATATAGCAGAAAACAGAGTGAAACCTAAAATTTCAAAGTGTTACTGGAAACGATCGCTTGAACCTAGAAGAGAGAAAATTGGGCAGCCAAGTGTGCTTAGTGCACTGATCATTACCACCAAGTATCATCAAGATTTGGTGAAAAAATGTTTGCTGAGATTTCAGCAAACGAGTAGTTTTTTGGAAGCTTGGCAACCCCTTTCAAACGAAAGTGTTTTTCGCCAGTCTCTGCATGGGGTACTTCAAGAGGAAAAAAACCAAGGAGATAGAACTTAGAACTACTTCATTTTGTCAAGTTTCAAGGAGCTAGCACAAACCGTGTTTGATTTAGAGTTTCAAACACATCTATCTATATAACAGAAAACAGAGTGAAACCTAAAAATTCAAACTGTTACTGGAAACGAACGCTTGAACCTAGAAGAGAGAAAGTTGGGCAGCCAAGTGGGATTAGTGAACTGATCATTACCACCAAGTATCATCAAGATTTGGTGAAAAAATGTTTGCTGAGATTTCAGCAAACTAGTAGTTTTTTGGAAGCTTGGCAACCCCTTTCAAACGAAAGTGTTTTTCGCCAGTCTCTGCATGGGGTACTTCAAGAGGAAACAAACCATAGAGATAGAACTTAGAACTACTTCATTTTGTCAAGTTTCACGGAGCTAGCACAAACCGTGTTTGATTTAGAGTTTCAAACACATCTATCTATATAGCAGAAAACAGAGTGAAACCTAAAAATTCAAACTGTTACTGAAAACGAACGCTTGAACCTAGAAGA
>NW_027510635.1:0-32048 GCF_048772815.1 Callospermophilus lateralis
TATTTAGGTTTCACTCTGTTCTCTCATATATAGATAGATGAATTTGGAACTCTAAATCCAACATGGTTTGTAGTAGCTCATTGAAACTTGACAAAATAAAGGAGTTCTCAGTTTTGTCTCTATGGATTGTTTCCTCTTCAAGTAGCCCTAGGCACAGACTGTGGAAAAGCACTTTCATTGAGAGGGGTTGCCAAGCTTCTAAGAAATAACGAGTTTCCGAAATACCAGCAAATATTTTTTCACACAATCTTGTTGATACTTGGAGGTAATGATCAGTACACAAATCCCACTTGGCTCACCAAATTTTGTTCTTCTAGGTTGAAGCGTTCGTCTACAGTAGCAGTTTTTATATTTAGGTTTCTCTCTGTTCTCTCCAATATAGATAGATGAATTTCGAACTCTAAATCCAACATGGTTTGTAGTAGCTCTTTGAAACTTGACGAAATAAAGGAGGTCTCAGATTTCCTCTATGGTTTGTTTCCTCTTCAAGTAGCCCTAGGCACAGACTGTGGAAAAGCACTTTCATTGAGAGGGGTTGCCAAGCTTCTAAGAAATAACGAGTTTCCGAAATACCAGCAAATATTTTTTCACCCAATCTTGATGATACTTGGTGGTAATGATCAGTACACAAATCCCACTTGGCTTACAAAATTTTGTTCTTCTAGGTTGAAGCATTCGTCTACAGTAGCAGTTTTTATATTTAGGTTTCCCTCTGTTCTCTCCTATATAGATAGATGAATTTGGAACTCTAAATCCAACATGGTTTGTAGTAGCTCTTTGAAACATGACAAAATAAAGGAGTTCTCAGTTTTGTCTCTATGGTTTGTTTCCTCTTCAAGTAGCCCTAGGCACAGACTGTGGAAAAGCACTTTCATTGAGAGGGGTTGCCAAGCTTCTAAGAAATTACGAGTTTCCGAAATACCAGCAAATATTTTTTCAACCAATCTTGATGATACTTGGTGCTAATGATCAGTACACAAATCCCACTTGGCTCACCAATTTTGTTCTTCTAGGTTGAAGCGTTCATCTACAGTAGCAGTTTTTATATTTAGGATTCCCTCTGTTCTCTCCTATATAGACAGATGAATTTGGAACTCTAAATCCAACATGGTTTGTAGTAGCTCTTTGAAACTTGACAAAATAAAGGAGTTCTCAGTTTTGTCGCTATGGTTTGTTTCCTCTTCAAGTAGCCCTAGGCACAGACTGTGGAAAAGCACTTTCATTGAGAGGGGTTCCCAATCTTCTAAGAAATAACGAGTTTCCGAAATTCCAGCAAATATTTTTTCACCCAATCTTGATGATACTTGGTGCTAATGATCAGTACACAAATCCCACTTGGCTTACCAAATTTTGTTCTTCTAGGTTGAAGCGTTCGTCTACAGTAGCAGTTTTTATATTTAGGTTTCCCTCTGTTCTCTCCTATATAGATAGATTAATTTGGAACTCTAAATCCAACATGGTTTGTAGTAGCTCTTTGAAACTTGACAAAATAAAGGAGTTCTCAGTTTTGTCTCTATGGTTTGTTTCCTCTTCAAGTAGCCCTAGGCACAGACTGTGGAAAACCACTTTCATTGAGAGGGGTTGCCAAGCTTCTAAGAAATTTCGAGTTTCCGAAATACCAGCAAATATTTTTTCACCCAATCTTAATGATACTTGGTGCTAATGATCAGTACACAAATCCCACTTGGCTCACCAATTTTTTTCTTCTAGGTTGAAGCGTTCGTCTACAGTAGCAGTTTTTATATTTAGGATTCCCTCTGTTCTCTCCTATATAGAAAGATGAATTTGGAACTCTAAATCCAACATGGTTTGTATTAGCTCTTTGAAACTTGACAAAATAAAGGAGTTCTCAGTTTTGTCGCTATGGTTTGTTTCCTCTTCAAGTAGCCCCAGGCACAGACTGTGGAAAAGCACTTTCATTGAGAGGGGTTCCCAAGCTTCTAAGAAATAACGAGTTTCCGAAATAAGAGCAAATATTTTTTCACCCAATCTTGATGATACTTGGTGGTAATGATCAGTACACAAATCCCACTTGGCTGACCAAATTTTGTTCTTCTAGGTTGAAGCATTCATCTACAGTAGCAGTTTTTATATTTAGGTTTCACTCTGTTCTCTCATATATAGATAGATGAATTTGGAACTCTAAATCCAACATGGTTTGTAGTAGCTCTTTGAAACTTGACAAAAGAAAGTAGTTCTCAGGTTTGTCTCTATGGTTTGTTTCCTCTTCAAGTAGCCCTAGGCACAGACTGTGGAAAAGCACTTTCATTGAGATGGGTTGCCAAGCTTCTAAGAAATAACGAGTTTCCGAAATACCAGCAAATATTTTTTCACACAATCTTGTTGATACTTGTAGGTAATGATCAGTACACAAATCCCACTTGGCTCACCAAATTTTGTTCTTCTAGGTTGAAGCGTTCGTCTACAGTAGCAGTTTTTATATTTAGGTTTCTCTCTGTTCTCTCCAATATAGATAGATGAATTTGGAACTCTAAATCCAACATGGTTTGTAGTAGCTCATTGAAACTTGACAAAATAAAGGAGGTCTCAGATTTCCTCTATGGTTTGTTTCCTCTTCAAGTAGCCCTAGGCACAGACTGTGGAAAAGCACTTTCA
This sequence comes from Callospermophilus lateralis, assembly GCF_048772815.1. Taxonomy (NCBI): domain Eukaryota; kingdom Metazoa; phylum Chordata; class Mammalia; order Rodentia; family Sciuridae; genus Callospermophilus; species Callospermophilus lateralis. The sequence goes on from NW_027510635.1 coordinate 2,617, forward strand.
TTGAGAGGGGTTGCCAAGCTTCTAAGAAATAACGAGTTTCCGAAATACCAGCAAATATTTTTTCAACCAATCTTGATGATACTTGGTGGTAATGATCAGTACACAAATCCCACTTGGCTTACAAAATTTTGTTCTTCTAGGTTGAAGCATTCGTCTACAGTAGCAGTTTTTATATTTAGGTTTCCCTCTGTTCTCTCCTATATAGATAGATGAATTTGGAACTCTAAATCCAACATGGTTTGTAGTAGCTCTTTGAAACTTGACAAAATAAAGGAGTTCTCAGATTTGTCTCTATGGTTTGTTTCCTCTTCATGTAGCCCTAGGCACAGACTGTGGAAAAGCACTTTCATTGAGAGGGGTTGCCAAGCTTCTAAGAAATAACGAGTTTCCGAAATACCAGCAAATATTTTTTCACCCAATCTTGATGATACTTGGTCGTAATGATCAGTACACAAATCCCACTTGGCTCACCAAATTTTGTTCTTCTAGGTTGAAGCGTTCGTGTACAGTAGCAGTTTTTATATTTAGGTTTCCCTCTGTTCTCTCCTATACAGATAGATGAATTTGGAACTCTAAATCCAACATGGTTTGTAGTAGCTCTTTGAAACTTGACAAAATAAAGGAGTTCTCAGCTTTGTCTCTATGGTTTGTTTCCTCTTCAAGTAGCCCTAGGAACAGACAGTGGAAAGCACTTTCATTGAGATGGGTTGCCAAGCTTCTAAGAAATAACGAGTTTCCGAAATACCAGCAAATATTTTTTCACACAATCTTGTTGATACTTGGTGGTAATGATCAGTACACAAATCCCACTTGGCTCACCAAATTTTGTTCTTCTAGGTTGAAGCGTTCGTCTACAGTAGCAGTTTTTATATTTAGGGTTCCCTCTGTTCTCTCCTATATAGAAAGATGAATTTGGAACTCTAAATCCAACACGGTTTGTAGTAGCTCTTTGAAACTTGACAAAATAAAGGAGTTCTCAGTTTTGTCGCTATGGTTTGTTTCCTCTTCAAGTAGCCCCAGGCACAGACTGTGGAAAAGCACTTTCATTGAGAGGGGTTCCCAAGCTTCTAAGAAATAACGAGTTTCCGAAATACCAGCAAATATTTTTTCACCCAATCTTGATGATACTTGGTGCTAATGATCAGTACACAAATCCCACTTGGCTTACAAAATTTTGTTCTTCTAGGTTGAAGCATTCGTCTACAGTAGCAGTTTTTATATTTAGGTTTCCCTCTGTTCTCTCCTATATAGATAGATGAATTTGGAACTCTAAATCCAACATGGTTTGTAGTAGCTCTTTGAAACATGACAAAATAAAGGAGTTCTCAGTTTTGTCTCTATGGTTTGTTTCCTCTTCAAGTAGCCCTAGGCACAGACTGTGGAAAAGCACTTTCATTGAGAGGGGTTGCCAAGCTTCGAAGAAATTACGAGTTTCCGAAATACCAGCAAATATTTTTTCAACCAATCTTGATGATACTTGGTGCTAATGATCAGTACACAAATCCCACTTGGCTCACCAATTTTGTTCTTCTAGGTTGAAGCGTTCGTCTACAGTAGCAGTTTTTATATTTAGGATTCCCTCTGTTCTCTCCTATATAGAAAGATGAATTTGGAACTCTAAATCCAACATGGTTTGTAGTAGCTCTTTGAAACTTGACAAAATAAAGGAGTTCTCAGTTTTGTCGCTATGGTTTGTTTCCTCTTCAAGTAGCCCTAGGCACAGACTGTGGAAAAGCACTTTCATTGAGAGGGGTTCCCAATCTTCTAAGAAATAACGAGTTTCCGAAATACCAGCAAATATTTTTTCACCCAATCTTGATGATACTTGGTGGTCATGATCAGTACACAAATCCCACTTGGCTCACCAAATTTTGTTCTTCTAGGTTGAAGCGTTCATCTACAGTAGCAGTTTTTATATTTAGGTTTCACTCTGTTCTCTCATATATAGATACATGAATTTGGAACTCTAAATCCAACATGGTTTGTAGTAGCTCATTGAAACTTGACAAAATAAAGGAGTTCTCAGTTTTGTCTGTATGGATTGTTTCCTCTTCAAGTAGCCCTAGGCACAGACTGTGGAAAGCACTTTCATTGAGATGGGTTGCTAAGCTTCTAAGAAATAACGAGTTTCCGAAATACCAGCAAATATTTTTTCACACAATCTTGTTGATACTTGGTGGTCATGATCAGTACACAAAACCCACTTGGCTCACCAAATTTAGTTCTTCTAGGTTGAAGCATTCATGTACAGTAGCAGTTTTTATATTTAGGTTTCCCTCTGTTCTCTCCTATATAGATAGATGAATTTGGAACTTTAAATCCATCAGGGTTTGTAGTAGCTCATTGAAACTTGACAAAATAAAGGAGTTCTCAGTTTTGTCTCTATGGATTGTTTCCTCTTCAAGTAGCCCTAGGCACAGACTGTGGAAAGCACTTTCATTGAGAGGGGTTGCCAAGCTTCTAAGAAATAACGAGTTTCCGAAATTCCAGCAAATATTTTTTCACCCAATCTTGATGATACTTGGTGCTAATGATCAGTACACAAATCCCACTTGGCTTACCAAATTTTGTTCTTCTAGGTTGAAGCGTTCGTCTACAGTAGCAGTTTTTATATTTAGGTTTCCCTCTGTTCTCTCCTATATAGATAGATTAATTTGGAACTCTAAATCCAACATGGTTTGTAGTAGCTCTTTGAAACTTGACAAAATAAAGGAGTTCTCAGTTTTGTCTCTATGGTTTGTTTCCTCTTCAAGTAGCCCTAGGCACAGACTGTGGAAAACCACTTTCATTGAGAGGGGTTGCCAAGCTTCTAAGAAATTTCGAGTTTCCGAAATACCAGCAAATATTTTTTCACCCAATCTTAATGATACTTGGTGCTAATGATCAGTACACAAATCCCACTTGGCTCACCAATTTTGTTCTTCTAGGTTGAAGCGTTCGTCTACAGTAGCAGTTTTTATATTTAGGATTCCCTCTGTTCTCTCCTATATAGAAAGATGAATTTGGAACTCTAAATCCAACATGGTTTGTATTAGCTCTTTGAAACTTGACAAAATAAAGGAGTTCTCAGTTTTGTCGCTATGGTTTGTTTCCTCTTCAAGTAGCCCCAGGCACAGACTGTGGAAAAGCACTTTCATTGAGAGGGGTTCCCAAGGTTCTAAGAAATAACGAGTTTCCGAAATACCAGCAAATATTTTTTCACCCAATCTTGATGATACTTGGTGGTAATGATCAGTACACAAATCCCACTTTGCTGACCAAATTTTGTTCTTCTAGGTTGAAGCATTCATCTACAGTAGCAGTTTTTATATTTAGGTTTCACTCTGTTCTCTCATATATAGATAGATGAATTTGGAACTCTAAATCCAACATGGTTTGTAGTAGCTCTTTGAAACTTGACAAAAGAAAGTAGTTCTCAGTTTTGTCTCTATGGTTTGTTTCCTCTTCAAGTAGCCCTAGGCACAGACTGTGGAAAAGCACTTTCATTGAGATGGGTTGCCAAGCTTCTAAGAAATAACGAGTTTCCGAAATACCAGCAAATATTTTTTCACACAATCTTGTTGATACTTGGAGGTAATGATCAGTACACAAATCCCACTTGGCTCACCAAATTTTGTTCTTCTAGGTTGAAGCGTTCGTCTACAGTAGCAGTTTTTATATTTAGGTTTCTCTCTGTTCTCTCCAATATAGATAGATGAATTTGGAACTCTAAATCCAAAATGGTTTGTAGTAGCTCATTGAAACTTGACAAAATAAAGGAGGTCTCAGATTTCCTCTATGGTTTGTTTCCTCTTCAAGTAGCCCTAGGCACAGACTGTGGAAAAGCACTTTCATTGAGAGGGGTTGCCAAGCTTCTAAGAAATAACGAGTTTCCGAAATACCAGCAAATATTTTTTCAACCAATCTTGATGATACTTGGTGGTAATGATCAGTACACAAATCCCACTTGGCTTACAAAATTTTGTTCTTCTAGGTTGAAGCATTCGTCTACAGTATCAGTTTTTATATTTAGGTTTCCCTCTGTTCTCTCCTATATTGATAGATGAATTTGGAACTCTAAATCCAACATGGTTTGTAGTAGCTCTTTGAAACTTGACAAAATAAAGGAGTTCTCAGATTTGTCTCTATGGTTTGTTTCCTCTTCATGTAGCCCTAGGCACAGACTGTGGAAAAGCACTTTCATTGAGAGGGGTTGCCAAGCTTCTAAGAAATAACGAGTTTCCGAAATACCAGCAAATATTTTTTCACCCAATCTTGATGATACTTGGTGGTAATGATCAGTACACAAATCCCACTTGGCTCACCAAATTTTGTTCTTCTAGGTTGAAGCGTTCGTCTACAGTAGCAGTTTTTATATTTAGGTTTCCCTCTGTTCTCTCCTATATAGATAGATGAATTTGGAACTCTAAATCCAACATGGTTTGTAGTAGCTCTTTGAAACTTTACAAAATAAAGGAGTTCTTAGTTTTCTCTCTATGGTTTGTTTCCTCTTAAAGTAGCCCTAGGCACAGACAGTGGAAAGCACTTTCATTGAGATGGGTTGCCAAGCTTCTAAGAAATAACGAGTTTCCGAAATACCAGCAAATATTTTTTCACCCAAATTTCATGATTCTTGGTGGTAATGATCAGTACACAAATCCCACTTGGCTCACGAAATTTGTTCTTGTAGTTGAAGCTTTCGTCTACAGTAGCAGTTTTTATATTTAGGTTTCCCTCTGTTCTCTCCTATATAGATAGATGAATTTGGAACTCTAAATCCACATGGTTTGTAGTAGCTCTTTGAAACTTGAGAAAATAAAGGAGTTCTCAGATTTTTCTCTGTGGTTTGTTTCCTCTTCAAGTAGCCCTAGGCACAGACTTTGTAATAGCACTTTCATTGAGAGGGGTTGCCAAGCTTCTAAGAAATAACGAGTTTCCGAAATACCAGCAAATATTTTTTTCACCCAATCTTGATGACACTTGGTGGTAATGATCAGTACAACAAATCCACTTGGCTCACCAAATTTTGTTCTTCTAGGTGAAGCGTTCGTCTACAGTAGCAGTTTTTATATTTAGGTTTCCCTCTGTTCTCTCCTATATAGATAGATGAATTTGGAACTCTAAATCCAACATGGTTTGTAGTAGCTCTTTGAAACTTGACAAAATAAAGGAGTTCTCAGTTTGTCTCTATGATTTGTTTCCTCTTAAAGTAGCCCTAGGCACAGACTGTGGAAAGCACTTTCTTGAGATGGGTTGCCAAGCTTCTAAGAAATAAAGGGTTTCCGAAATACCAGCAAATATTTTTCACACAATCTTATTGGTACTTGGTGGTAATGATCAGTACACAAATCCCACTTGGCTCACCAAATTTTGGTGTTCTAGGATGAAGCGTTCGTCTACCGTAGCAGTTTTTATATTTAAATTTCACTCTGTTCTCTCCTATATAGATAGATGAATTTGGAACTCTAAATTCAACATGGTTTGCAGCAGCTCTTTGAAACTTGACAAAATAAAGGAGTTCTCAGATTTGTCACTATGGTTTGTTTCCTCATCAAGTAGCCCTAGGCACAGACTGTGGAAAAGCACTTTCATTGAGAGGGGATCCCAAGCTTCTAAGAAATAACGAGTGTTCCGAAATACCAGCAAATATTTTTTCACCCAATGTTGATGATACTTGGTGGTCATGATCAGTACACAAATCCCACTTGGCTCACCAAATTATGGTTCCCTAGGTTGAAGCGTTCGTCTACAGTAGCAGTTTTTATATTTAGGGTTCCCTCTGTTCTCTCCTATATAGAAAGATGAATTTGGAACTCTAAAATCCAACATGGTTTGTAGTAGCTCTTTGAAACTTGACAAAATAAAGGAGTTCTCAGTTTTGTCGCTATGGCTTGTTTCCTCTTCAAGTAGCCCCAGGCACAGACTGTGGAAAAGCACTTTCATTGAGAGGGTTCCCAAGCTTCTAAGAAATACGAGTTTCGAAATACCAGCAAATATTTTTTCACCCAATCTTGATGATACTTGGTGCTAATGGTCAGTACAAAAATCCCACTTGGCTCACCAAATTTTGTTCTTCTAGGTTGAAGCGTTCGTCTACAGTAGCAGTTTTTATATTTAGGTTTCCCTCTGCTCTCTCCTATATAGATAGATGAAATTGGAACTCTAAATCCAACATGGTTTGTAGTAGCTCTTTGAAACTTGACAAATTAAAGGAGTTCTCAGATTTGTCTCTATGGTTTGTTTCCTCTTCAAGTAGCCCTAGGCACAGACTGTGGAAAAGCACTTTCATTGAGAGGGTTGCCAAGCTTCTAAGAAATAACGATTTTCCGAAATACCAGCAAATATTTTTTCACCCAATCTTGATGATACTTCTTGCTAATGATCAGTACACAAATCCCACTTGGCTAACCAAATTTAGTTCTTCTAGGTTGAAGCGTTCGTGTACAGTAGCAGTTTTTATATTTAGGTTTCCCTGTGTTCTCTCCTATACAGATAGATGAATTTGGAACACTAAATCCAACATGGTTTGTAGTAGCTCTTTGAAAATTGACAAAATAAAGGAGTTCTCCGTTTTGTCTCTATGGTTTGTTTCCTCTTCAAGTAGCCCTAGGCACAGACTGTGGAAAAGCACTTTCATTGAGAGGGGTTCCCAAGCTTCTAAGAAATAACGAGTTTCCGAAATACCAGCAAATATTTTTTCACCCAATCTTGATGATACTTGGTGGTCATGATCAGTACACAAATCCCACTTGGCTCACCAAATTTGTTCTTCTAGGTTGAAGCGTTCGTCTACAGTAGCAGTTTTTATATTTAGGTTTCACTCTGTTCTCTCATATATAGATAGATGAATTTGGAACTCTAAATCCATCATGGTTTGTAGTAGCTCATTGAAACTTGACAAAATAAAGGAGTTCTCAGTTTTGTCTCTATGGATTGTTTCCTCTTCAAGTAGCCCTAGGCACAGACTGTGGAAAGCACTTTCATTGAGAGGGGTTGCCAAGATTCTAAGAAATAACGAGTTTCCAAAATTCCAGCAATATTTTTTTCACCCAATCTTGATGATACTTGGTGGTAATGATCAGTACACAAATCCCACTTGGCTCATCAAATTTTGTTCTTCTAGGTTGAAGCGTTCGTCTACAGAAGCAGTTTTTATATTTAGGTTTCCCTCTGTTGTCTCCCATATAGATAGATGAATTTGGAACTCTAAATCCAACATGGTTTGTAGTAGCTCTTTGAAACTTGACAAAATAAAGGAGATCTCACTTTTGTCTCTATGGTTTGTTTCCTCTTCAAGTAGCCCTAGGCACAGACTGTGGAAAACCACTTTCATTGAGAGGGGTTGCCAAGCTTCTAAGAAATTACGAGTTTCCGAAATACCAGCAAAATATTTTTTCACCCAATCTTGATGATACATGGTGCTAATGATCAGTACACAAATCCCACTTGGCTCACCAATTTTGTTCTTCTAGGTTGAAGTGTTCGTCTACAGTAGCAGTTTTTATATTTAGGATTCCCTCTGTTCTCTCCTATATAGAAAGATGAATTGGAACTCTAAATCCAACATGGTTTGTAGTAGCTCTTTGAAACTTGACAAAATAAAGGAGTTCTCAGTTTTGTCGCTATGGTTTGTTTTCCTCTTCAAGTAGCCCAGGCACAGACTGTGGAAAAGCACTTTCATTGAGATGGTTGCCAAGCTTCTAAGAAATAACGAGTTCCGAAATACCAGCAAATATTTTTTCACACAATCTTGTTGATACTTGGAGGTAATGATCAGGACACAATCCCACTTGGCTCACCAAATTTTGTTCTTCTAGGTTGAAGCGTTCGTCTACAGTAGCAGTTTTTATATTTAGGTTTCTCTCTGTTCTCTCCAATATAGATAGATGAATTTGGAACTCTAAATACAACATGGTTTGTAGTAGCTCTTTGAAACTTGACAAAATAAAGGAGGTCTCAGATTTCCTCTATGGTTTGTTTCCTCTTCAAGTAGCCCTAGGCACAGACTGTGGAAAAGCACTTTCATTGAGAGGGGTTGCCAAGCTTCTAAGAAATAACGAGTTTCCGAAATACCAGCAAATATTTTTTCACCCAAATTTCCTGATTCTTGGTGGTAATGATCAGTACACAAATCCCACTTGGCTCACGAATTTTGTTCTTCTAGTTTGAAGCTTTCGTCTACAGTAGCAGTTTTTATATTTAGGTTTCCCTCTGTTCTCTCCTATATAGATAGATGAATTTGGAACTCTAAATCCAACATGGTTTGTAGTAGCTCTTTGAAACTTGACAAAATAAAGGAGTTCTCAGATTTGTCTCTGTGGTTTGTTTCCTCTTCAAGTAGCCCTAGGTACCAACTTTGAATAGCACTTTCATTGAGAGGGGTTGCCAAGCTTCTAAGAAATAACGAGTTTCCGAAATACCAGCAAATATTTTTCACCCAATCTTGATGATACTTGGTGGTAATGAACAGTACACAAATCCCACTTGGCTTACCAAATTTTGTTCTTCTATGTTGAAGCGTTCATCTACAGTAGCAGTTTTTATATTTAGGTTTCTCTCTGTTCTCTCCTATATAGATAGATGAATTTGGAACTCTAAATCCAACATGGTTTGTAGTAGCTCTTTGAAACTTGACAAAATAAAGGAGTTCTCAGATTTATCTCTATGGTTTGTTTCCTCTTCAAGTAGCCCTAGGCACAGACTGTGAAAAGCACTTTCATTGAGAGGGGTTGCCAAGCTTCTAAGAAATAACGATTTTCCGAAATACCAGCAAATATTTTTTCACCCAATCTTGATGATACTTCTTGCTAATGATCAGTACACAAATCCCACTTGGCTCACCAAATTTTGTTCTTCTAGGTTGAAGCGTTCGTGTACAGTAGCAGTTTTTATATTTAGGTTTCCCTGTGTTCTCTCCTATACAGATAGATGAATTTGGATCTCTAAATCCAACATGGTTTGTAGTAGCTCTTTGAAACTTGACAAAATAAAGGAGTTCTCCGTTTTGTCTCTATGGTTTGTTTCCTCTTCAAGTAGCCCTAGGCACAGAGTGTGGAAAGCACTTTCATTGAGAGGGGTTGCCAAGCTTCTACGAAATAACGAGTTTCCGAAATACCAGCAAATATTTTTCACCCAATCTTGATGATACTTGGTGGTAATGATCAGTACAAAAATCCACTTGGCTCACCTAATTTTGTTCTTCTATTTTGAAGCGTTCGTCTACAGTAGCAGTTTTTATATTTAGGTTTCCCTCTGTTCTCTCCTATATAGAAAGATGAATTTGGAACTCTAAATCCAACATGGTGTGTAGTAGCTCTTTGAAACTTGACAAAATAAAGGAGTTCTCAGTTTTTTCACTATGGTTTGTTTCCTCTTCAAGTAGCCCTAGGCACAGACTGTGGAAAAGCACTTTCATTGAGAGGGGTTCCTAAGCTTCTAAGAAATAACGAGTTTCCGAAATACCAGCAAATATTTTTCACCCAATCTTGATGATACTTGGTGGTCATGATCAGTACACAAATCCCACTTGGCTCACCAAATTTTGTTCTTCTAGGTTGAAGCGTTCGTCTACAGTAGCAGTTTTTATATTTAGGTTTCACTCTGTTCTCTCATATATAGATAGATGAATTTGGAACTCTAAATCCAACATGGTTTTTAGTAGCTCATTGAAACTTGACAAAATAAAGGAGTTCTCAGTTTTGTCTCTATGGATTGTTTCCTCTTCAAGTAGCCCTAGGCACAGACTGTGGAAAGCACTTTCGTTGAGATGGGTTGCCAAGCTTCTAAGAAATAACGAGTTTCCGAAATACCAGCAAATATTTTTTTCACCCAATCTTGATGATACTTGGTGGTAATGATCAGTACACAAATCCCACTTGGCTCACCAAATTTTGTTCTTCTAGGGTGAAGCGTTCGTCTACAGTAGCAGTTTTTATATTTAGGTTTCCCTCTGCTCACTCCCATATAGATAGATGAATTTGGAACTCTAAATCGAACATGGTTTGCAGTAGCTCTTTGAAACTTGACAAAATAAAGGAGTTCTCAGTTTTGTCTCTATGGATTGTTTTCCTCTTCAAGTAGCCCTAGGCACAGACTGTGGAAAGCACTTTCGTGAGATATGTTGCCAAGCTTCTAAGAAATAACGAGTATCCGAAATACCAGCAAATATTTTTTCACACAATCTTGATGATACTTGGTGGTCATGATCAGTACACAAAACCCACTTGGCTCACCAAATTTAGTTCTTCTAGGTTGAAGCGTTCGTCTACAGTAGCAGTTTTTATATTTAGGTTTCCCTCTATTCTCACCTATATAGATAGATGAATTTGGAACTCTAAATCCATCATGGTTTGTAGTAGCTCCTTGAAACGTGACAAAATAAAGGAGTTCTCAGTTTTGTCTCTATGGATTTTTTCCTCTTCAAGTAGCCCTAGGCACAGACTGTGGAAAGCACTTTCGTTGAAATGGGTTGCCAAGCTTCTAAAGAAATAACGAGTTTCCGAAATACCAGCGAATATTTTTTCACCCAATCTTGATGATACTTGGTGGTAATGATCAGTACACAAATCACACTTGGGTTACCAAATTTTGTTCTTTTAGGTTGAAGCGTTCGTCTACAGTAGCAGTTTTTATATTTAAGTTTCCCTCTGTTCTCTCCTATATAGATAGATGAATTTGGAACTCTAAATCCAACATGGTTTGTAGTAGCTCTTTGAAACTTGACAAATAAAGGAGTTCTCAGATTTGTCTCTATGGTTTGTTTCCTCTTCAAGTAGCCCTAGGCACAGACTGTGGAAAGCACTTTCATTGAGAGGGGTTGCCAAGCTTCTACGAAATAACGAGTTTCCGAAATACCAGCGAATATTTTTTCACCCAATCTTGATGATACTTGTTGCTAATGATCAGTACACAAATCCCACTTGGCTCACCAAATTTTGTTCTTCTAGGTTGAAGCGTTCGTCTACAGTAGCAGTTTTTATATTTAGGGTTCCCTCTGTTCTCTCCCATATAGATAGATGAATTTGGAACTCTAAATCCAACATGGTTTGTAGTAGCTCTTTGAAACTTGACAAAATAAAGGAGTTCTCAGTTTTGTCGCTATGGTTTGTTTCCTCTTCAAGTAGCCCCAGGCACAGACTGTGAAAAAGCACTTTCATTGAGAGGGGTTGCCAAGCTTCTAAGAAATAACGAGTTTCCCAAATACCAGCAAATATTTTTTCACCCAATCTTGATGATACTTGGTGGTAATGATCAGTATACAAATCCCACTTGGCTCACAAATTTTGTTCTTCTAGGTTGAAGCGTTCGTCTACAGTAGCAGTTTTTATATTTAGGTTTCCCTATGTTCTCTCCTATATAGAAAGATGAATTTGGAACTCTAAATCCAACATGGTTTGTAGTAGCTCTTTGAAACTTGACAAAATAAAGGAGTTCTCAGTTTTGTCGCTATGGTTTGTTTCCTCTTCAAGTAGCCCTAGGCAGAGACTGTGGAAAAGCACTTTCATTGAGAGGGGTTCCCAAGCTTCTAAGAAATAACGAGTTTCCGAAATACCAGCAAATATTTTTTCACCCAATCTTGATGATACTTGGTGGTCATGATGAGTACACAAATCCCACTTGGCTCACCAAATTTTGTTCTTCTAGGTTGAAGCGTTCGTCTACAGTAGCAGTTTTTATATTTAGGTTTCCCTCTGTTCTCTCATATATAGATAGATGAATTTGGAACTCTAAATCCAACATGGTTTGTAGTAGCTCTTTGAAACTTGACAAAATAAAGGAGTTCTCAGTTTTGTCTCTATGGTTTGTTTCCTCTTCAAGTAGCCCTAGGCACAGACTGTGTAAATGCACTTTCATTGAGAGGGGTTGCCAAGCTTCTAAGAAATAACGAGTTTCCGAAATACCAGCAAATATTTTTTCACAAAATCTTGTTGATACTTGGAGGTAATGAATCAGTACACAAATCCCACTTGGCTCACCAAATTTTGTTCTTCTGAGGTTGAAGCGTTCTTCTACAGTAGCAGTTTTTATATTTAGGTTTCACTCTGTTCTCTCTCTCTATATAGATGAATTTGGAACTCTAAATCCAATATGGTTTGTAGTAGCCCATTGAAACTTGACAAAATAAAGGAGTTCTCAGTTTTGTCTCTATGGATTGTTTCCTCTTCAAGTAGCCCTAGGCACAGACTGTGGAAAGCACTTTCATTGAGATGGGTTGCCAAGCTTCTAAGAAATAACGAGTTTCCGAAATACCAGCAAATATTTTTTCACACAATCTTGTTGATACTTGGTGGTAATGATCAGTATACAAATCCCACTTGGCTCACCAAATTTTGGTCTTCTAGGTTGAAGCGTTCATCTACAGTAGCAGTTTTTATATTTAGATTTCTCTCTGTTCTCTCCTATATAGATAGAGGAATTTGGAACTCTAAATCCAACATGTTTGCAGTAGCTCTTGAAACTTGACAAAATAAAGAAGTTCTCAGATTTGTCTCTATGGTTTGTTTCCTCATCAAAAGTAGCCCTAGGCACAGACTGTGGAAAAGCACTTTCATTGAGAGGGGTTCCCAAGCTTCTAAGAAATAACGAGTTTCCGAAATACCAGCAAATATTTTTTCACCCAATCTTGATGATACTTGGTGCTAATGGTCAGTACACAAATCCCACTTGGCTCACCAAATTTTGTTCTTCTAGGTTGAAGCGTTCTTCTACAGTAGCAGTTTTTATATTTAGGTTTCCCTCTGCTCTCTCCTATATAGATAGATGAATTTGGAACTCTAAATCCAACATGGTTTGTAGTAGCTCTTTGAAACTTGACAAAATAAAGGAGTTCTCAGATTTGTCTCTATGGTTTGTTTCCTCTTCAAGTAGCCCTAGGCACAGACTGTGTAAAAGCACTTTCTTTGAGAGGGGTTGCCAAGCTTCTAAGAAATAACGAGTTTCCGAAATACCAGCGAATATTTTTTCACCCAATCTTGATGATACTTGTTGCTAATGATCAGTACACAAATCCCACTTGGCTCACCAAAGTTTGTTCTTCTAGGTTGAAGCGTTTGTCTACAGTAGCAGTTTTTATATTTAGGTTTCCCTCTGTTCTCTCCAATATAGAAAGATGAATTTGGAACTCTAAATCCAACATTGTTTGTAGTAGCTCTTTGAAACTTGACAAAATAAAGGAGGTCTCAGATTTGTCTCTATGGTTTGTTTCCTCTTCCAGTAGCCCTAGGCACAGACTGTGGAAAAGCATTTTCATTGAGAGGGGATTGCCAAGCTTCTAAGATAACGAGTTTCCGAAATACCAGCGAATATTTTTTCACCCAATCTTGATGATACTTGTTGCTCATGATCAGTACACAAATCCCACTTGGCTCACCAAATTTGTTCTTCTAGGTTGAAGCGTTCGTCTACAGTAGCAGTTTTTGTATTTAGGTTTCCCTCTGTTCTCTCCTATATAGAAAGATGAATTTGGAACTCTAAATCCAACATGGTTTATAGTATCTCTTTGAAACTTTACAAAATAAAGGAATTCCCAGTTTTGTCTCTATGGGTTGTTTCCTCTTTAAGTAGCCCTAGGCAGAGACTCGGGAAAAGCACTTTCATTGAAAGGGGGTGCCAAGCTTCCAAGAAATAACGAGTTTCCGAAATACCAGCAAATATTTTTTTACACAATCTTCTTGATACTTGGTGGTGATGATCAGTACACAAATCCCACTTGGCTCACCAAATTTTGTTCTTCTAGGTTGAAGCGTTCGTCTACAGTAGCAGTTTTTATATTAAGGTTTCTCTCTGTTCTCTCCTATATAGATAGATGAATTTGGAACTCTAAATCCAACATGGTTTGTAGTAGCTCTTTGAAACTTGACAAAATAAAAGAGGTCTCAGATTTGTCTCTATGGTTTGTTCCCTCTTCAAGTAGCCCTAGGCACAGACTGTGGAAAAGCACTTTCATTGAGAGAGGTTGCCAAGCTTCTAAGAAATAACGAGTTTCCGAAATACCAGCAAATATTTTTTCACCCAATCATGATGATACTTGGTGGTAATGATCAGTACACAAATCCCACTTGCCTTACCAAATTTTGTTCTTCTAGGTTGAAGCGTTCCTCTACAGTGGCAGTTTTTATAATCAAGTTTCCCTCTGTTCTCTCCTATATAGATAGATGAATTTGGAACACTAAATCCAACATGGTTTGTAGTAGCTCTTTGAAACTTGACAAAATAAAGGAATTATCAGATTTGTCTCTATGGTTTGTTTCCTCTTCAAGTAGCCCTAGGCAGAGACTGTGGAAAAGGACTTTCATTGAGAGGGGTTGCCAAGCTTCTAAGAAATAACGAGTTTCCGAAATACCAGCGAATATTTTTTCACCCAATCTTGATGATACTTGTTGCTAATGATCAGTACACAAATCCCACTTGGATCACCAAATTTTGTTCTTCTAGGTTGAAGCGTTCGTCTACAGTAGCAGTTTTTATATTTAGGTTTCCCTCTGTTCTCTCCTATATAGAAAGATGAATTTGGAACTCTAAATCCAACATGGTTTGTAGTAGCTCTTTGAAACTTGACAAAATAAAGGAGGTCTCAGATTTGTCTCTATGGTTTGTTCCTCTTCAAGTAGCCCTAGGCACAGACTGTGGAAAAGCACTTTCATTGAGAGAGGTTGCCAAGCTTCTAAGAAATAACGAGTTTCCGAAATACCAGCAAATATTTTTTCACCCAATCTTGATGATACTTGGTGGTAATGATCAGTACACAAATCCCACTTGGCTTACCAAATTTTGTTCTTCTAGGTTGAAGCGTTCCTCTACAGTGGCAGTTTTTATAATCAAGTTTCCCTCTGTTCTCTCCTATATAGATAGATGAATTTGGAACACTAAATCCAACATGGTTTGTAGTAGCTCTTTGAAACTTGACAAAATAAAGGAATTCTCAGATTTGTCTCTATGGTTTGTTTCCTCTTCAAGTAGCCCTAGGCAGAGACTGTGGAAAAGGACTTTCATTGAGAGGGGTTGCCAAGCTTCTAAGAAATAACGAGTTTCCGAAATACCAGCGAATATTTTTTCACCCAATCTTGATGATACTTGTTGCAAATGATCAGTACACAAATCCCACTTGGCTCACCAAATTTTGTTCTTCTAGGTTGAAGCGTTCGTCTACAGTAGCAGTTTTTATATTTAGGTTTCCCTCTGTTCTCTCCTATATAGAAAGATGAATTTGGAACTCTAAATCCAACATGGTTTGTAGTAGCTCTTTGAAACTTGATAAAATAAAGGAGTTCTCAGTTTTGTCGCTATGGTTTGTTTCCTATTCAAGTAGCCCCAGGCACAGACTGTGGAAAAGCACTTTCATTGAGAGGGGTTCCCAATCTTCTAAGAAATAACGAGTTTCCGAAATACCAGCAAATATTTTTTCACCCAATCTTGATGATACTTGGTGGTAATGATCACTACAAAAATCCCACTTGGCTCACCAAATTTTGTTCTTCTAGGTTGAAGCGTTCGTCTACAGTAGCAGTTTTTATATTAAGGTTTCTCTCTGTTCTCTCCTATATAGATAGATGGATTTGGAACTCTAAATCCAACATGGTTTGTAGTAGCTCTTTGAAACTTGACAAAATAAAAGAGGTCTCAGATTTGTCTCTATGGTTTGTTCCCTCTTCAAGTAGCCCTAGGCACAGACTGTGGAAAAGCACTTTCATTGAGAGGGGTTGCCAAGCTCTAAGAAATAACGAGTTTCCCGAAATACCAACAAATATTTTTTCACAGAGTCTTGATGATACGTGGTGGTAATGATCAGTACACAAATCCCACTTGGCTCACCAAATTTTGTTCTTCTAGGTTGAATTGTTCTTCTACAGTAGCAGTTTTTATATTTAGGTTTCCCTCTCTTCTCTCCTATATAGATAGATCAATTTGGAACTCCAAATCCAACATGGTTTGTAGTAGCTCTTTGAAATATGAAAAAATAAAGGAGTTCTCAGTTTTGTCTCTATGGTTTGTTTCCTCTTAAAGTAGCCCTAGGCACAGACTGTGGAAAAGCACTTTCATTAAGAGGGGTTGCCAAGCTTCTAAGAAATAACTAGTTTCCGAAATACCAGCAAATATTTTTTCACACAATCTTGTTGATACTTGGTGGTAATGATCAGTATACAAATCCCACTTGGCTCACCAAATTTTGGTCTTGTAGGTTGAAGCGTTCATCTACAGTAGCAGTTTTTATATTTAGATTTCTCTCTGTTCTCTCCTATATAGATAGAGGAATTTGGAACTCTAAATCCAACATGGTTTGCAGTAGCTCTTTGAAACTTGACAAAATAAAGAAGTTGTCAGATTTGTCTCTATGGTTTGTTTCCTCATCAAGTAGCCCTAGGCACAGTCTGTGGAAAAGCACTTTCATTGAGAGGGGTTCCCAAGCTTCTAAGAAATAACGAGTTTCCGAAATACCAGCAAATATTTTTTCACCCAATCTTGATGATACTTGGTGCTAATGGTCAGTACACAAATCCCACTTGGCTCACCAAATTTTGTTCTTCTAGGTTGAAGCGTTCTTCTACAGTAGCAGTTTTTATATTTAGGTTTCCCTCTGCTCTCTCCTATATAGATAGATGAATTTGGAACTCTAAATCCAACATGGTTTGTAGTAGCTCTTTGAAACTTGACAAAATAAAGGAGTTCTCAGATTTGTCTCTATGGTTTGTTTCCTCTTCAAGTAGCCCTAGGCACAGACTGTGTAAAAGCACTTTCATTGAGAGGGTTGCCAAGCTTCTAAGAAATAACGAGTTTCCGAAATGCCAGCGAATATTTTTTCACCCAATCTTGATGATACTTGTTGCTAATGATCAGTACACAAATCCCACTTGGCTCACCAAAGTTTGTTCTTCTAGGTTGAAGCGTTCGTCTACAGTATCAGTTTTTATATTTAGGTTTCCCTCTGTTCTCTCCTATATAGAAAGATGAATTTGGAACTCTAAATCCAACATTGTTTGTAGTAGCTCTTTGAAACTTGACAAAATAAAGGAGGTCTCAGATTTGTCTCTATTGTTTGTTTCCTCTTCCAGTAGCCCTAGGCACAGACTGTGGAAAAGCACTTTCATTGAGAGGGGTTGCCAAGCTTCTAAGATAACGAGTTTCCGAAATACCAGCGAATATTTTTTCACCCAATCTTGATGATACTTGTTGCTAATGATCAGTACACAAATCCCACTTGGCTCACCAAATTTTGTTCTTCTAGGTTGAAGCGTTCGTCTACAGTAGCAGTTTTTGTATTTAGGTTTCCCTCTGTTCTCTCCTATATAGAAAGATGAATTTGGAACTCTAAATCCAACATGGTTTATAGTAGCTCTTTGAAACTTTACAAAATAAAGGAATTCCCAGTTTTGTCTCTATGGTTTGTTTCCTCTTTAAGTAGCCCTAGGCAGAGACTCGGGAAAAGCACTTTCATTGAAAGGGGGTGCCAAGCTTAAAAGAAATAACGAGTTTCCGAAATACCAGCAAATATTTTTTTACACAATCTTCTTGATACTTGGTGGTAATGATCAGTACACAAATCCCACTTGGCTCACCAAATTTTGTTCTTCTAGGTTGAAGCGTTCGTCTACAGTAGCAGTTTTTATATTAAGGTTTCTCTCTGTTCTCTCCTATATAGATAGATGAATTTGGAACTCTAAATCCAACATGGTTTGTAGTAGCTCTTTGAAACTTGACAAAATAAAAGAGGTCTCAGATTTGTCTCTATGGTTTGTTCCCTCTTCAAGTAGCCCTAGGCACAGACTGTGGAAAAGCACTTTCATTGAGAGGGGTTGCCAAGCTTCTAAGAAATAACGAGTTTCCGAAATACCAACAAATATTTTTTCACCCAATCTTGATGATACTTGGTGGTAATGATCAGTACACAAATCCCACTTGGCTTACCAAATTTTGTTCTTCTAGGTTGAAGCGTTCCTCTACAGTGGCAGTTTTTATAATCAAGTTTCCCTCTGTTCTCTCCTATATAGATAGATGAATTTGGAACACTAAATCCAACATGGTTTGTAGTAGCTCTTTGAAACTTGACAAAATAAAGGAATTCTCAGATTTGTCTCTATGGTTTGTTTCCTCTTCAAGTAGCCCTAGGCACAGACTGTGGAAAAGGACTTTCATTGAGAGGGGTTGCCAAGCTTCTAAGAAATAACGAGTTTCCGAAATACCAGCGAATATTTTTTCACCCAATCTTGATGATACTTGTTGCTAATGATCAGTACACAAATCGCACTTGGCTCACCAAATTTTGTTCTTCTAGGTTGAAGCGTTCGTCTACAGTAGCAGTTTTTATATTTAGGTTTCCCTCTGTTCTCTCCTATACAGAAAGATGAATTTGGAACTCTAAATCCAACATGGTTTGTAGTAGCTCTTTGAAACTTGACAAAATAAAGGAGTTCTCAGATTTGTCTCTATGGTTTGTTTCCTCTTCAAGTAGCCCTAGGCACAGACTGTGTAAAAGCACTTTCATTGAGAGGGGTTGCCAAGCTTCTAAGAAATAACGAGTTTCCGAAATACCAGCGAATATTTTTCACCCAATCTTGATGATACTTGTTGCTAATGATCAGTACACAAATCCCACTTGGCTCACCAAAGTTTGTTCTTCTAGGTTGAAGCGTTCGTCTACAGTAGCAGTTTTTATATTTAGGTTTCCCTCTGTTCTCTCCTATATAGAAAGATGAATTTGGAACTGTAAATCCAACATTGTTTGTAGTAGCTCTTTGAAACTTGACAAAATAAAGGAGGTCTCAGATTTGTCTCTATGGTTTGTTTCCTCTTCCAGTAGCCCTAGGCACAGACTGTTGAAAAGCACTTTCATTGAGAGGGTTGCCAAGCTTCTAAGATAACGAGTTTCCGAAATACCAGCAAATATTTTTTCACCCAATCTTGATGATACTTGTTGCTAATGATCAGTACACAAATCCCACTTGGCTCACCAAATTTTGTTCTTCTAGGTTGAAGCGTTCGTCTACAGTAGCAGTTTTTGTATTTAGGTTTCCCTCTCTTCTCTCCTATATAGAAAGATGAATTTGGAACTCTAAATCCAACATGGTTTATAGTAGCTCTTTGAAACTTTACAAAATAAAGGAATTCCCAGTTTTGTCTCTATGGTTTGTTTCCTCTTTAAGTAGCCCTAGGCAGAGACTCGGGAAAAGCACTTTCATTGAAAGGGGGTGCCAAGCTTCCAAGAAATAACGAGTTTCCGAAATACCAGCAAATATTTTTTTACACAATCTTCTTGATACTTGGTGGTGATGATCAGTACACAAATCCCACTTGGCTCACCAAATTTTGTTCTTCTATGTTGAAGCGTTCGTCTACAGTAGCAGTTTTTATATTAAGGTTTCTCTCTGTTCTCTCCTATATAGATAGATGAATTTGGAACTCTAAATCCAACATGGTTTGTAGTAGCTCTTTGAAACTTGACAAAATAAAAGAGGTCTCAGATTTGTCTCTATGGTTTGTTCCCTCTTCAAGTAGCCCTAGGCACAGACTGTGGAAAAGCACTTTCATTGAGAGAGGTTGCCAAGCTTCTAAGAAATAACGAGTTTCCGAAATACCAGCAAATATTTTTTCACCCAACCTTGATGATACTTGGTGGTAATGATCAGTACACAAATCCCACTTGGCTTACCAAATTTTGTTCTTCTAGGTTGAAGCGTTCCTCTACAGTGGCAGTTTTTATAATCAAGTTTCCCTCTGTTCTCTCCTATATAGATAGATGAATTTGGAACACTAAATCCAACATGGTTTGTAGTAGCTCTTTGAAACTTGACAAAATAAAGGAATTCTCAGATTTGTCTCTATGGTTTGTTTCCTCTTCAAGAAGCCCTAGGCAGAGACTGTGGAAAAGGACTTTCATTGAGAGGGGTTGCCAAGCTTCTAAGAAATAACGAGTTTCCGAAATACCAGCGAATATTTTTTCACCCAATCTTGATGATACTTGTTGCTAATGATCAGTACACAAATCCCACTTGGCTCACCAAATTTTGTTCTTCTAGGTTGAAGGGTTCGTCTACAGTAGCAGTTTTTGTATTTAGGTTTCCCTCTGTTCTCTCCTATATAGAAAGATGAATTTGGAACTCTAAATCCAACATGGTTTGTAGTAGCTCTTTGAAACTTGATAAAATAAAGGAGTTCTCAGTTTTGTCGCTATGGTTTGTTTCCTATTCAAGTAGCCCCAGGCACAGACTGTGGAAAAGCACTTTCATTGAGAGGGGTTCAAAATCTTCTAAGAAATAACGAGTTTCCGAAATACCAGCAAATATTTTTTCACCCAATCTTGATGATACTTGGTGGTAATGATCAGTACAAAAATCCCACTTGGCTCACCAAATTTTGTTCTTCTAGGTTGAAGCGTTCGTCTACAGTAGTAGTTTTTATATTAAGGTTTCTCTCTGTTCTCTCCTATATAGATAGATGGATTTGGAACTCTAAATCCAACATGGTTTGTAGTAGCTCTTTGAAACTTGACAAAATAAAAGAGGTCTCAGATTTGTCTCTATGGTTTGCTCCCTCTTCAAGTAGCCCTAGGCACAGACTGTGGAAAAGCACTTTCATTGAGAGGGGTTGCCAAGCTTCTAAGAAATAACGAGTTTCCGAAATACCAACAAATATTTTTTCACCCAATCTTGATGATACGTGGTGGTAATGATCAGTACACAAATCCCACTTGGCTCACCAAATTTTGTTCTTCTAGGTTGAATTGTTCTTCTACAGTAGCAGTTTTTATATTTAGGTTTCCCTCTCTTCTCTCCTATATAGATAGATCAATTTGGAACTCCAAATCCAACATGGTTTGTAGTAGCTCTTTGAAACTTGAAAAAATAAAGGAGTTCTCAGTTTTGTCTCTATGGTTTGTTTCCTCTTAAAGTAGCCCTAGGCACAGACTGTGGAAAAGCACTTTCATTAAGAGGGGTTGCCAAGCTTCTAAGAAATAACGAGTTTCCGAAATACCAGCAAATATTTTTTCACACAACCTTGTTGATACTTGGTGGTAATGATCAGTATACAAATCCCACTTGGCTCACCAAATTTTGGTCTTCTAGGTTGAAGCGTTCATCTACAGTAGCAGTTTTTATATTTAGATTTCTCTCTGTTCTCTCCTATATAGATAGAGGAATTTGGAACTCTAAATCCAACATGGTTTGCAATAGCTCTTTGAAACTTGACAAAATAAAGGAGTTCTCAGATTTGTCTCTATGGTTTGTTTCCTCATTAAGTAGCCCTAGGCACAGACTGTGGAAAAGCACTTTCATTGAGAGGGGTTCCCAAGCTTCTAAGAAATAACGAGTTTCTGAAATACCAGCAAATATTTTTTCACCCAATCTTGATGATACTTGGTGCTAATGGTCAGTACACAAATCCCACTTGGCTCTCCAAATTTTGTTCTTCTAGGTTGAAGCGTTCTTCTACAGTAGCAGTTTTTATATTTAGGTTTCCCACTGCTCTCTCCTATATAGATAGATGAATTTGGAACTCTAAATCCAACATGGTTTGTAGTAGCTCTTTGAAACTTGACAAAATAAAGGAGTTCTCAGATTTGTCTCTATGGTTTGTTTCCTCTTCAAGTAGCCCTAGGCACAGACTGTGTAAAAGCACTTTCATTGAGAGGGGTTGCCAAGCTTCTAAGAAATAACGAGTTTCCGAAATACCAGCGAATATTTTTTCACCCAATCTTGATGATACTTGTTGCTAATGATCAGTACACAAATCCCACTTGGCTCACCAAAGTTTGTTCTTCTAGGTTGAAGCGTTCGTCTACAGTAGCAGTTTTTATGTTTAGGTTTCCCTCTGTTCTCTCCTATATAGAAAGATGAATTTGGAACTCTAAATCCAACATTGTTTGTAGTAGCTCTTTGAAACTTGACAAAATAAAGGAGGTCTCAGATTTGTCTCTATGGTTTGTTTCCTCTTCCAGTAGCCCTAGGCACAGACTGTGGAAAAGCACTTTCATTGAGAGGGGTTGCCAAGCTTCTAAGATAACGAGTTTCCGAAATACCAGCGAATATTTTTTCACCCAATCTTGATGATACTTGTTGCTCATGATCAGTACACAAATCCCACTTGGCTCACCAAATTTTGTTCTTCTAGGTTGAAGCGTTCGTCTACAGTAGCAGTTTTTGTATTTAGGTTTCCCTCTGTTCTCTCCTATATAGAAAGATGAATTTGGAACTCTAAATCCAACATGGTTTATAGTATCTCTTTGAAACTTTAAAAAATAAAGGAATTTCCAGTTTTGTCTCTATGGTTTGTTTCCTCTTTAAGTAGCCCTAGGCAGAGACTCGGGAAAAGCACTTTCATTGAAAGGGGGTGCCAAGCTTCCAAGAAATAACGAGTTTCCGAAATACCAGCAAATATTTTTTTACACAATCTTCTTGATACTTGGTGGTGATGATCAGTACACAAATCCCACTTGGCTCACCAAATTTTGTTCTTCCAGGTTGAAGCGTTCGTCTACAGTAGCAGTTTTTATATTAAGGTTTCTCTCTGTTCTCTCCTATATAGATAGATGAATTTGGAACTCTAAATCCAACATGGTTTGTAGTAGCTCTTTGAAACTTGACAAAATAAAAGAGGTCTCAGATTTGTCTCTATGGTTTGTTCCCTCTTCAAGTAGCCCTAGGCACAGACTGTGGAAAAGCACTTTCATTGAGAGAGGTTGCCAAGCTTCTAAGAAATAACGAGTTTCCGAAATACCAGCAAATATTTTTTCACCCAATCTTGATGATACTTGGTGGTAATGATCAGTACACAAATCCCACTTGGCTTACCAAATTTTGTTCTTCTAGGTTGAAGCGTTCCTCTACAGTGGCAGTTTTTATAATCAAGTTTCCCTCTGTTCTCTCCTATATAGATAGATGAATTTGGAACACTAAATCCAACATGGTTTGTAGTAGCTCTTTGAAACTTGACAAAATAAAGGAATTCTCAGATTTGTCTCTATGGTTTGTTTCCTCTTCAAGTAGCCCTAGGCACAGACTGTGGAAAAGGACTTTCATTGAGAGGGGTTGCCAAGCTTCTAAGAAATAACGAGTTTCTGAAATACCAGCGAATATTTTTTCGCCCAATCTTGATGATACTTGTTGCTAATGATCAGTACACAAATCCCACTTGGATCACCAAATTTTGTTCTTCTAGGTTGAAGCGTTCGTCTACAGTAGCAGTTTTTATATTTAGGTTTCCCTCTGTTCTCTCCTATATAGAAAGATGAATTTGGATCTCTAAATCCAACATGGTTTGTAGTAGCTCTTTGAAACTTGACAAAATAAAGGAGGTCTCAGAATTGTCTCTGTGGTTTGTTTCCTCTTCAAGTAGCCCTAGGCACAGACTGTGGAAAAGCACTTTCATTGAGAGAGGTTGCCAAGCTTCTAAGAAATAACGAGTTTCCGAAATACCAGCAAATATTTTTTCACCCAATCTTGATGATACTTGGTGGTAATGATCAGTACACAAATCCCACTTGGCTTACCAAATTTTGTTCTTCTAGGTTGAAGCGTTCCTCTACAGTGGCAGTTTTTATATTCAAGTTTCCCTCTGTTCTCTCCTATATAGATAGATGAATTTGGAACACTAAATCCAACATGGTTTGTAGTAGCTCTTTGAAACTTGACAAAATAAAGGAATTCTCAGATTTGTCTCTATGGTTTGTTTCCTCTTCAAGTAGCCCTAGGCAGAGACTGTGGAAAAGGACTTTCATTGAGAGGGGTTGCCAAGCTTCTAAGAAATAACGAGTTTCCGAAATACCAGCGAATATTTTTTCACCCAATCTTGATGATACTTGTTGCTAATGATCAGTACACAAATCCCACTTGGCTCACCAAATTTTGTTCTTCTAGGTTGAAGCGTTCGTCTACAGTAGCAGTTTTTATATTTAGGTTTCCCTCTGTTCTCTCCTATATAGAAAGATGAATTTGGAACTCTAAATCCAACATGGTTTGTAGTAGCTCTTTGAAACTTGATAAAATAAAGGAGTTCTCAGTTTTGTCGCTATGGTTTGTTTCCTATTCAAGTAGCCCCAGGCACAGACTGTGGAAAAGCACTTTCATTGAGAGGGGTTCCCAATCTTCTAAGAAATAACGAGTTTCCGAAATACCAGCAAATATTTTTTCACCCAATCTTGATGATACTTGGTGGTAATGATCACTACAAAAATCCCACTTGGCTCACCAAATTTTGTTCTTCTAGGTTGAAGCGTTCGTCTACAGTAGCAGTTTTTATATTAAGGTTTCTCTCTGTTCTCTCCTATATAGATAGATGGATTTGGAACTCTAAATCCAACATGGTTTGTAGTAGCTCTTTGAAACTTGACAAAATAAAAGAGGTCTCAGATTTGTCTCTATGGTTTGTTCCCTCTTCAAGTAGCCCTAGGCACAGAGTGTGGAAAAGCACTTTCATTGAGAGGGGTTGCCAAGCTTCTAAGAAATAACGAGTTTCCGAAATACCAACAAATATTTTTTCACCCAATCTTGATGATACGTGGTGGTAATGATCAGTACACAAATCCCACTTGGCTCACCTAATTTTGTTCTTCTAGGTTGAATTGT
This sequence comes from Callospermophilus lateralis, assembly GCF_048772815.1. NCBI lineage: Eukaryota > Metazoa > Chordata > Mammalia > Rodentia > Sciuridae > Callospermophilus > Callospermophilus lateralis. Next base: position 27,150 of record NW_027510635.1, read on the forward strand.
TCTTCTACAGTAGCAGTTTTTATATTTAGGTTTCCCTCTCTTCTCTCCTATATAGATAGATCAATTTGGAACTCCAAATCCAACATGGTTTGTAGTAGCTCTTTGAAACTTGAAAAAATAAAGGAGTTCTCAGTTTTGTCTCTATGGTTTGTTTCCTCTTAAAGTAGCCCTAGGCACAGACTGTGGAAAAGCACTTTCATTAAGAGGGGTTGCCAAGCTTCTAAGAAATAACGAGTTTCCGAAATACCAGCAAATATTTTTTCACACAATCTTGTTGATACTTGGTGGTAATGATCAGTATACAAATCCCACTTGGCTCACCAAATTTTGGTCTTCTAGGTTGAAGCGTTCATCTACAGTAGCAGTTTTTATATTTAGATTTCTCTCTGTTCTCTCCTATATAGATAGAGGAATTTGGAACTCTAAATCCAACATGGTTTGCAGTAGCTCTTTGAAACTTGACAAAATAAAGGAGTTCTCAGATTTGTCTCTATGGTTTTTTTCCTCATCAAGTAGCCCTAGGCACAGACTGTGGAAAAGCACTTTCATTGAGAGGGGTTCCCAAGCTTCTAAGAAATAACGAGTTTCCGAAATACCAGCAAATATTTTTTCACCCAATCTTGATGATACTTGGTGCTAATGGTCAGTAGACAAATCCCACTTGGCTCACCAAATTTTGTTCTTCTAGGTTGAAGCGTTCGTCTACAGTAGCAGTTTTTGTATTTAGGTTTCCCTCTCTTCTCTCCTATATAGAAAGATGAATTTGGAACTCTAAATCCAACATGGTTTATAGTAGCTCTTTGAAACTTTACAAAATAAAGGAATTCCCAGTTTTGTCTCTATGGTTTGTTTCCTCTTTACGTAGCCCTAGGCAGAGACTCGGGAAAAGCACTTTCATTGAAAGTGGGTGCCAAGCTTCCAAGAAATAACGAGTTTCCGAAATACCAGCAAATATTTTTTTACACAATCTTCTTGATACTTGGTGGTAATGATCAGTACACAAATCCCACTTGGCTCACCAAATTTTGTTCTTCTAGGTTGAAGCGTTCGTCTACAGTAGCAGTTTTTATATTAAGGTTTCTCTCTGTTCTCTCCTATATAGATAGATGAATTTGGAACTCTAAATCCAACATGGTTTGTAGTAGCTCTTTGAAACTTGACAAAATAAAAGAGGTCTCAGATTTGTCTCTATGGTTTGTTCCCTCTTCAAGTAGCCCTAGGCACAGACTGTGGAAAAGCACTTTCATTGAGAGGGGTTGCCAAGCTTCTAAGAAATAACGAGTTTCCTAAACACCAACAAATATTTTTTCACCCAATCTTGATGATACTTGGTGGTAATGATCAGTACACAATTCCCACTTGGCTTACCAAATTTTGTTCTTCTAGGTTGAAGCGTTCCTCTACAGTGGCAGTTTTTATAATCAAGTTTCCCTCTGTTCTCTCCTATATAGATAGATGAATTTGGAACACTAAATCCAACATGGTTTATAGTAGCTCTTTGAAACTTGACAAAATAAAGGAATTCTCAGATTTGTCTCTATGGTTTGTTTCCTCTTCAAGTAGCCCTAGGCACAGACTGTGGAAAAGGACTTTCATTGAGAGGGGTTGCCAAGCTTCTAAGAAATAACGAGTTTCCAAAATACCAGCGAATATTTTTTCACCCAATCTTGATGATACTTGTTGCTAATGATCAGTACACAAATCCCACTTGTCTCACCAAATTTTGTTCTTCTAGGTTGAAGCGTTCGTCTACAGAAGCAGTTTTTATATTTAGGTTTCCCTCTGTTCTCTCCTATATAGAAAGATGAATTTGGAACTCTAAATCCAACATGGTTTGTAGTAGCTCTTTGAAACTTGACAAAATAAAGGAGTTCTCAGATTTGTCTCTATGGTTTGTTTCCTCTTCAAGTAGCCCTAGGCACAGACTGTGTAAAAGCACTTTCATTGAGAGGGGTTGCCAAGCTTCTAAGAAATAACGAGTTTCCGAAATACCAGCGAATATTTTTTCACCCAATCTTGATGATACTTGTTGCTAATGATCAGTACACAAATCCCACTTGGCTCACCAAAGTTTGTTCTTCTAGGTTGAAGCGTTCGTCTACAGTAGCAGTTTTTATATTTAGGTTTCCCTCTGTTCTCTCCTATATAGAAAGATGAATTTGGAACTGTAAATCCAACATTGTTTGTAGTAGCTCTTTGAAACTTGACAAAATAAAGGAGGTCTCAGATTTGTCTCTATGGTTTGTTTCCTCTTCCAGTAGCCCTAGGCACAGACTGTTGAAAAGCACTTTCATTGAGAGGGGTTGCCAAGCTTCTAAGATAACGAGTTTCCGAAATACCAGCGAATATTTTTCACCCAATCTTGATGATACTTGTTGCTAATGATCAGTACACAAATCCCACTTGGCTCACCAAATTTTGTTCTTCTAGGTTGAAGCGTTCGTCTACAGTAGCAGTTTTTGTATTTAGGTTTCCCTCTGTTCTCTCCTATATAGAAAGATGAATTTGGAACTCTAAATCCAACATGGTTTATAGTAGCTCTTTGAAACTTTACAAAATAAAGGAATTCCCAGTTTTGTCTCTATGGTTTGTTTCCTCTTTAAGTAGCCCTAGGCAGAGACTCGGGAAAAGCACTTTCATTGAAAGGGGGTGCCAAGCTTCCAAGAAATAACGAGTTTCCGAAATACCAGCAAATATTTTTTTACACAATCTTCTTGATACTTGGTGGTGATGATCAGTACACAAATCCCACTTGGCTCACCAAATTTTGTTCTTCTAGGTTGAAGCGTTCGTCTACAGTAGCAGTTTTTATATTAAGGTTTCTCTCTGTTCTCTCCTATATAGATAGATGAATTTGGAACTCTAAATCCAACATGGTTTGTAGTAGCTCTTTGAAACTTGACAAAATAAAAGAGGTCTCAGATTTGTCTCTATGGTTTGTTCCCTCTTCAAGTAGCCCTAGGCACAGACTGTGGAAAAGCACTTTCATTGAGAGAGGTTGCCAAGCTTCTAAGAAATAACGAGTTTCCGAAATACCAGCAAATATTTTTTCACCCAACCTTGATGATACTTGGTGGTAATGATCAGTACACAAATCCCACTTGGCTTACCAAATTTTGTTCTTCTAGGTTGAAGCGTTCCTCTACAGTGGCAGTTTTTATAATCAAGTTTCCCTCTGTTCTCTTTTATATAGATAGATGAATTTGGAACACTAAATCCAACATGGTTTGTAGTAGCTCTTTGAAACTTGACAAAATAAAGGAATTCTCAGATTTGTCTCTATGGTTTGTTTCCTCTTCAAGTAGCCCTAGGCAGAGACTGTGGAAAAGGACTTTCATTGAGAGGGGTTGCCAAGCTTCTAAGAAATAACGAGTTTCCGAAATACCAGCGAATATTTTTTCACCCAATCTTGATGATACTTGTTGCTAATGATCAGTACACAAATCCCACTTGGCTCACCAAATTTTGTTCTTCTAGGTTGAAACGTTCGTCTACAGTAGCAGTTTTTATATTTAGGTTTCCCTCTGTTCTCTCCTATATAGAAAGATGAATTTGGAACTCTAAATCCAACATGGTTTGTAGTAGCTCTTTGAAACTTGATAAAATAAAGGAGTTCTCAGTTTTGTCGCTATGGTTTGTTTCCTATTCAAGTAGCCCCAGGCACAGACTGTGGAAAAGCACTTTCATTGAGAGGGGTTCCCAATCTTCTAAGAAATAACGAGTTTCCGAAATACCAGCAAATATTTTTTCACCCAATCTTGATGATACTTGGTGGTAATGATCAGTACAAAAATCCCACTTGGCTCACCAAATTTTGTTCTTCTAGGTTGAAGCGTTCGTCTACAGTAGCAGTTTTTATATTAAGGTTTCTCTCTGTTCTCTCCTATATAGATAGATGGATTTGGAACTCTAAATCCAACATGGTTTGTAGTAGCTCTTTGAAACTTGACAAAATAAAAGAGATCTCAGATTTGTCTCTATGGTTTGTTCCCTCTTCAAGTAGCCCTAGGCACAGACTGTGGAAAAGCACTTTCATTGAGAGGGGTTGCCAAGCTTCTAAGAAATAACGAGTTTCCGAAATACCAACAAATATTTTTTCACCCAATCTTGATGATACGTGGTGGTAATGATCAGTACACAAATCCCACTTGGCTCACCAAATTTTGTTCTTCTAGGTTGAATTGTTCTTCTACAGTAGCAGTTTATATATTTAGGTTTCCCTCTCTTCTCTCCTATATAGATAGATCAATTTGGATTTCCAAATCCAACATGGTTTGTAGTAGCTCTTTGAAACTTGAAAAAATAAAGGAGTTCTCAGTATTGTCTCTATGGTTTGTTTCCTCTTAAAGTAGCCTTAGGCACAGACTGTGGAAAAGCACTTTCATTAAGAGGGGACGCCAAGCTTCTAAGAAATAACGAGTTTCCGAAATACCAGCAAATATTTTTTCACACAATCTTGTTGATACTTGGTGGTAATGATCAGTATACAAATCCCACTTGGCTCACCAAATTTTGGTCTTCTAGGTTGAAGCGTTCATCTACAGTAGCAGTTTTTATATTTAGATTTCTCTCTGTTCTCTCCTATATAGATAGAGGAATTTGGAACTGTAAATCCAACATGGTTTGCAGTAGCTCTTTGAAACTTGACAAAATAAAGGAGTTCTCAGATTTGTCTCTCTGGTTTGTTTCCTCTTCAAGTAGCCCTAGGCACAGACTGTGGAAAAGCACTTTCATTGAGAGGGGTTCCCAAGCTTCTAAGAAATAACGAGTTTCCGAAATACCAGCAAATATTTTTTCACCCAATCTTGATGATACTTGGTGCTAATGGTCAGTACACAATTCCCACTTGGCTCACCAAATTTTGTTCTTCTAGGTTGAAGCGTTCTTCTACAGTAGCAG
>NW_027510636.1:0-32047 GCF_048772815.1 Callospermophilus lateralis
AAACCGTGTTTGATTTAGAGTTTCAAACACATCTATCTATATAACAGAAAACAGAGTGAAACCTAAAAATTCAAACTGTTACTGGAAACGAACGCTTGAACCTAGAAGAGTGAAAGTTGGGAAGCCAAGTGGGATTAGTGAACTGATCATTACCACCAAGTATCATCAAGATTTGGTGAAAAAATGTTTGCTGAGATTTCAACAAACTAGTAGTTTTTTGGAAGCTTGGCAACCCCTTTCAAACGAAAGTGTTCTTCGCCAGTCTCTGCATGGGGTACTTCAAGAGGAAACAAACCATAGAGATAGAACTTAGAACTACTTCATTTTGTCAAGTTTCACGGAGCTAGCACAAACCGTGTTTGATTTAGAGTTTCAAACACATCTATCTATATAGCAGAAAACAGAGTGAAACCTAAAATTTCAACGTGTTACTGGAAACGAACGCTTGAACCTAGAAGAGTGAAAATTGGGCAGCCAAGTGGGCTTAGTGAACTGATCATTACCACCAGTATCATCAAGATTTGGTGAAAAAATGTTTGCTGAGATTTCAGCAAACGAGTAGTATTTTGGAAGCTTGGCAACCCCTTTCAAAGGAAAGTGTTCTTCGCCAGTCTCTGCATGGGGTACTTCAAGAGGAAACAAACCATAGAGATAGAACTTAGAACTACTTCATTTTGTCAAGTTTCACGGAGCTAGCACAAACCGTGTTTGATTTAGAGTTTCAAACACATCTATCTATATAGCAGAAAACAGAGTGAAACCTAAAATTTCAAAGTGTTACTGGAAACGAACGCTTGAACCTAGAAGAGTGAAAATTGGGCAGCCAAGTGGGCTTAGTGAACTGATCATTACCACCAAGTATCATCAAGATTTGGTGAAAAAATGTTTGCTGAGATTTCAGCAAACGAGAAGTTTTTTGGAAGCTTGGCAACCCCTTTCAAATGAAAGTGTTCTTCGCCAGTCTCTGCATGGGGTACTTCACGAGGAAACAAACCATAGAGATAGAACTTAGAACTACTTCATTTTGTCAAGTTTCACGGAGCTAGCACAAACCGTGTTTGATTTAGAGTTTCAAACACATCTATCTATATAGCAGAAAACAGAGTGAAACCTAAAAATTCAAACTGTTACTGGAAACGAACGCTTGAACCTAGAAGAGTGAAAATTGGGCAGCCAAGTGGGCTTAGTGAACTGATCATTACCACCAAGTATCATCAAGATTTGGTGAAAAAATGTTTGCTGAGATTTCAGCAAACGAGTAGTTTTTTGGAAGCTTGGCAACCCCTTTCAAACGAAAGTGTTCTTCGCCAGTCTCTGCATGGGGTACTTCAAGAGGAAACAAACCATAGAGATAGAACTTAGAACTACTTCATTTTGTCAAGTTTCACGGAGCTAGCACAAACCGTGTTTGATTTAGAGTTTCAAACACATCTATCTATATAGCAGAAAACAGAGTGAAACCTAAAAATTCAAACTGTTACTGGAAACGAACGCTTGAACCTAGAAGAGTGAAAGTTGGGCAGCCAAGTGGGATTAGTGAACTGATCATTACCACCAAGTATCATCAAGATTTGGTGAAAAAATGTTTGCTGAGATTTCAGCAAACTAGTAGTTTTTTGGAAGCTTGGCAACCCCTTTCAAACGAAAGTGTTCTTCGCCAGTCTCTGCATGGGGTACTTCAAGAGGAAACAAACCATAGAGATAGAACTTAGAACTACTTCATTTTGTCAAGTTTCACGGAGCTAGCACAAACCGTGTTTGATTTAGAGTTTCAAACACATCTATCTATATAACAGAAAACAGAGTGAAACCTAAAAATTCAAACTGTTACTGGAAACGAACGCTTGAACCTAGAAGAGTGAAAGTTGGGCAGCCAAGTGGGATTAGTGAACTGATCATTACCACCAAGTATCATCAAGATTTGGTGAAAAAATGTTTGCTGAGATTTCAGCAAACTAGTAGTTTTTTGGAAGCTTGGCAACCCCTTTCAAACGAAAGTGTTTTCGCCAGTCTCTGCATGGGGTACTTCAAGAGGAAACAAACCATAGAGATAGAAGTTAGAACTACTTCATTTTGTCAAGTTTCACGGAGCTAGCACAAACCGTGTTTGATTTAGAGTTTCAAACACATCTATCTATATAGCAGAAAACAGAGTGATACCTAAAAATTCAAACTGTTACTGGAAACGAAGCTTCAACCTAGAAGAATAAAATTTGGGCAGCCAAGTGGGATTAGTGAACTGATCATTACCACCAAGTATCATCAAGATTTGGTGAAAAAATGTTTGCTGAGATTTCAGCAAACGAGTAGTTTTTTGGAAGCTTGGCAACCCCTTTCAAACGAAAGTGTTCTTCACCAGTCTCTGCATGGGGTACTTCCAGAGGAAACAAACCATAGAGATAGAACTAACAACTACTTCATTTTGTCAAGTTTCAAGGAGCTAGCACAAACCGTGTTTGATTTAGAGTTTCAAAGACATCTATCTATATAGCAGAAAACAGAGTGAAACCTAAAATTTCAAAGTGTTACTGGAAACGAACGCTTGAACCTAGAAGAGTAAAAATTGGGCTGCCAAGTGGGCTTAGTGAACTGATCATTACCACCAAGTATCATCAAGTTTTGGTGAAAAAATGTTTGCTGAGATTTCAGCAAACTAGTAGTTTTTTGGAAGCTTGGCAACCCTTTCAAACGAAAGTGTTCTTCGCCAGTCTCTGCATGGGGTACTTCAAGAGGAAACAAACCATAGAGATAGAACTTAGAACTACTTCATTTTGTCAAGTTTCACGGAGCTAGCACAAACCGTGTTTGATTTAGAGTTTCAAATACATCTATCTATATAACAGAAAACAGAGTGAAACCTAAAAATTCAAACTGTTACTGGAAACGAACGCTTGAACCTAGAAGAGTGAAAGTTGGGTAGCCAAGTGGGATTAGTGAACTGATCATTACCACCAAGTATCATCAAGATTTGGTGAAAAAATGCTTGCTGAGATTTCAGCAAACTAGTAGTTTTTTGGAAGCTTGGCAACCCCTTTCAAACGAAAGTGTTTTTCGCCAGTCTCTGCATGGGGTACTTCAAGAGGAAACAAACCATAGAGATAGAACTTAGAACTACTTCATTTTGTCAAGTTTCAAGGAGCTAGCACAAACCGTGTTTGATTTAGAGTTTCAAACACATCTATCTATATAGCAGAAAACAGAGTGAAACCTAAAAATTCAAACTGTTACTGGAAACGAAAGCTTCAACCTAGAAGAGTGAAAGTTGGGAAGCCAAGTGGGATTAGTGAACTGATCATTACCACCAAGTATCATCAAGATTTGGTGAAAAAATGTTTGCTGAGATTTCAACAAACTAGTAGTTTTTTGGAAGCTTGGCAACCCCTTTCAAACGAAAGTGTTCTTCGCCAGTCTCTGCATGGGGTACTTCAAGAGGAAACAAACCATAGAGATAGAACTTAGAACTACTTCATTTTGTCAAGTTTCACGGAGCTAGCACAAACCGTGTGTGATTTAGAGTTTCAAACACATCTATCTATATAGCAGAAAACAGAGTGAAACCTAAAATTTCAACGTGTTACTGGAAACGAACGCTTGAACCTAGAAGAGTGAAAATTGGGCAGCCAAGTGGGCTTAGTGAACTGATCATTACCACCAGTATCATCAAGATTTGGTGAAAAAATGTTTGCTGAGATTTCAGCAAACGAGTAGTTTTTTGGAAGCTTGGCAACCCCTTTCAAACGAAAGTGTTCTTCGCCAGTCTCTGCATGGGGTACTTCAAGAGGAAACAAACCATAGAGATAGAACTTAGAACTACTTCATTTTGTCAAGTTTCACGGAGCTAGCACAAACCGTGTTTGATTTAGAGTTTCAAACACATCTATCTATATAGCAGAAAACAGAGTGAAACCTAAAATTTCAAAGTGTTACTGGAAACGAACGCTTGAACCTAGAAGAGTGAAAATTGGGCAGCCAAGTGGGCTTAGTGAACTGATCATTACCACCAAGTATCATCAAGATTTGGTGAAAAATGTTTGCTGAGATTTCAGCAAACGAGAAGTTTTTTGGAAGCTTGGCAACCCCTTTCAAATGAAAGTGTTCTTCGCCAGTCTCTGCATGGGGTACTTCACGAGGAAACAAACCATAGAGATAGAACTTAGAACTACTTCATTTTGTCAAGTTTCACGGAGCTAGCACAAACCGTGTTTGATTTAGAGTTTCAAACACATCTATCTATATAGCAGAAAACAGAGTGAAACCTAAAATTTCAAAGTGTTACTGGAAACGAACGCTTGAACCTAGAAGAGTGAAAATTGGGCAGCCAAGTGGGCTTAGTGAACTGATCATTACCACCAAGTATCATCAAGATTTGGTGAAAAAATGTTTGCTGAGATTTCAGCAAACGAGTAGTTTTTTGGAAGCTTGGCAACCCCTTTCAAACGAAAGTATTCTTCGCCAGTCTCTGCATGGGGTACTTCAAGAGGAAACAAACCATAGAGATAGAACTTAGAACTACTTCATTTTGTCAAGTTTCACGGAGCTAGCACAAACCGTGTTTGATTTAGAGTTTCAAACACATCTATCTATATAGCAGAAAACAGAGTGAAACCTAAAAATTCAAACTGTTACTGGAAACGAACGCTTGAACCTAGAAGAGTGAAGTTGGGCAGCCAAGTGGGATTAGTGAACTGATCATTACCACCAAGTATCATCAAGATTTGGTGAAAAAATGTTTGCTGAGATTTCAGAAAACGAGTAGTTTTTTGGAAGCTTGGCAACCCCTTTCAAACGAAAGTGTTCTTCGCCAGTCTCTGCATGGGGTACTTCAAGAGGAAACAAACCATAGAGATAGAAGTTAGAACTACTTCATTTTGTCAAGTTTCACGGAGCTAGCACAAACCGTGTTTGATTTAGAGTTTCAAACACATCTATCTATATAGCAGAAAACAGAGTGAAACCTAAAAATTCAAATTGTTACTGGAAACGAAAGCTTCAACCTAGAAGAATAAAATTTGGGCAGCCAAGTGGGATTAGTGAACTGATCATTACCACCAAGTATCATCAAGATTCGGTGAAAAAATGTTTGCTGAGATTTCAGCAAACTAGTAGTTTTTTGGAAGCTTGGCAACCCCTTTCAAACGGAGTGTTTTTCGCCAGTCTCTGCATGGGGTACTTCCAGAGGAAACAAACCATAGAGATAGAACTAACAACTACTTCATTTTGTCAAGTTTCAAGGAGCTAGCACAAACCGTGTTTGATTTAGAGTTTCAAAGACATCTATCTATATAGCAGAAAACAGAGTGAAACCTAAAATTTCAAAGTGTTACTGGAAACGAACGCTTGAACCTAGAAGAGTAAAAATTGGGCTGCCAAGTGGGCTTAGTGAACTGATCATTACCACCAAGTATCATCAAGTTTTGGTGAAAAAATGTTTGCTGAGATTTCAGCAAACTAGTAGTTTTTTGGAAGCTTTACAACCCCTTTCAAACGAAAGTGTTCTTCGCCAGTCTCTGCATGGGGTACTTCAAGAGGAAACAAACCATAGAGATAGAACTTAGAACTACTTCATTTTGTCAAGTTTCACGGAGCTAGCACAAACCGTGTTTGATTTAGAGTTTCAAATACATCTATCTATATAACAGAAAACAGAGTGAAACCTAAAAATTCAAACTGTTACTGGAAACGAACGCTTGAACCTAGAAGAGTGAAAGTTGGGCAGCCAAGTGGGATTAGTGAACTGATCATTACCACCAAGTATCATCAAGATTTGGTGAAAAAATGTTTGCTGAGATTTCAGCAAACTAGTAGTTTTTTGGAAGCTTGGCAACCCCTTTCAAACGAAAGTGTTTTTCGCCAGTCGCTGCATGGGGTACTTCAAGAGGAAACAAACCATAGAGATAGAACTTAGAACTACTTCATTTTGTCAAGTTTCAAGGAGCGAGCACAAACCGTGTTTGATTTAGAGTTTCAAACACATCTATCTATATAACAGAAAACAGAGTGAAACCTAAAAATTCAAACTGTTACTGGAAACGAACGCTTGAACCTAGAAGAGTGAAAGTTGGGCAGCCAAGTGGGATTAGTGACCTGATCATTACCACCAAGTATCATCAAGATTTGGTGAAAAAATGTTTGCTGAGATTTCAGCAAACTAGTAGTTTTTTGGAAGCTTGGCAACCCCTTTCAAACGAAAGTGTTTTTCGCCAGTCTCTGCATGGGGTACTTCAAGAGGAAACAAACCATAGAGATAGAACTTAGAACTACTTCATTTTGTCAAGTTTCAAGGAGCTAGCACAAACCGTGTTTGATTTAGAGTTTCAAACAATCTATCTATATAGCAGAAAACAGAGTGAAACCTAAAAATTCAAAGTGTTACTGGAAACGAACGCTTGAACCTAGAAGAGTGAAAATTGGGCAGCCAAGTGGGCTTTGTGAACTGATCATTACCACCAAGTATCATCAAGATTTGGTGAAAAAATATTTGCTGAGATTTCAGCAAACGAGTAGTTTTTTGGAAGCTTGGCAACCCCTTTCAAACCAAAGTGTTCTTCGCCAGTCTCTGCATGGGGTACTTCAAGAGGAAACAAACCATAGAGATAGAACTTAGAACAACTTCATTTTGTCAAGTTTCACGGAGCTAGCACATACAGTGTTTGATTTAGAGTTTCAAACACATCTATCTATATAGCAGAAAACAGAGTGAAACCTAAAAATTCAAACTGTTACTGGAAACGAACGCTTGAACCTAGAAGAGTGAAAGTTGGGCAGCCAAGTGGGATTAGTGAACTGATCATTACCACCAAGTATCATCAAGATTTGGTGAAAAAATGCTTGCTGAGATTTCAGCAAACTAGTAATTTTTTGGAAGCTTGGCAACCCCTTTCAAACGAAAGTGTTTTTCACCAGTCTCTGCATGGGGTACTTCAAGAGGAAACAAACCATAGAGATAGAACTTAGAACTACTTCATTTTGTCAAGTTTCAAGGAGCTAGCACAAACCGTGTTTGATTTAGAGTTTCAAACACATCTATCTATATAACAGAAAACAGAGTGAAACCTAAAAATTCAAACTGTTACTGGAAACGAACGCTTGAACCTAGAAGAGTGAAAGTTGGGCAGCCAAGTGGGATTAGTGAAGTGATCATTACCACCAAGTATCATCAAGATTTGGTGAAAAAATGTTTGCTGAGATTTCAGCAAAATAGTAGTTTTTTGGAAGCTTGGCAACCCCTTTCAAACGAAAGTGTTTTTCGCCAGTCTCTGCATGGGGTACTTCAAGAGGAAACAAACCATAGAGATAGAACTTAGAATTACTTCATTTGTCAAGTTTCAAGGAGCTAGCACAAACCGTGTTTGATTTAGAGTTTCAAACAATCTATCTATATAGCAGAAAACAGAGTGAAACCTAAAAATTCAAAGTGTTACTGGAAACGAACGCTTGAACCTAGAAGAGTGAAAATTGGGCAGCCTAGTGGGCTTAGTGAACTGATCATTACCACCAAGTATCATCAAGATTTGGTGAAAAAATGTTTGCTGAGATTTCAGCAAACGAGTAGTTTTTTGGAAGCTTGGCAACCCCTTTCAAACCAAAGTGTTCTTCGCCAGTCTCTGCATGGGGTACTTCAAGTGGAAACAAACCATAGAGATAGAACTTAGAACTACTTCATTTTGTCAAGTTTCACGGAGCTAGCACAAACCGTGTTTGATTTAGAATTCCAAACACAGCTATCTATGTAGGAGAAAACAGAGTGAAACCTAAAAATTCAAACTGTTACTGGAAGCGAATGCTTCAGCCTAGAAGAGTGAAAATTGGGCAGCCAAGTGGGCTTAGTGAACTGATCATTACCACCAAGTATCATCAAGATTTGGTGAAAAAATGTTTGCTGAGATTTCAGCAAACGAGAAGTTTTTTGGAAGCTTGGCAACCCCTTTCAAACGAAAGTGTTTTTCGCCAGTCTCTGCATGGGGTACTTCAAGAGGAAACAAACCATAGAGATAGAACTTAGAACTACTTCATTTTGTCAAGTTTCAAGGAGCTAGCAGAAACCGTGTTTGATTTAGAGTTTCAAACACATCTATCTATATAACAGAAAACAGAGTGAAACCTAAAAATTCAAAGTGTTACTGGAAACGAACGCTTGAACCTAGAAGAGTGAAAATTGGGCAGCCAAGTGGGTTTAGTGAACTGATCATTACCACCAAGTATCATCAAGATTTGGTGAAAAAATGTTTGCTGAGATTTCAGCAAACGAGAAGTTTTTTGGAAGCTTGGCAACCCCTTTCAAACGAAAGTGTTCTTCGCCAGTCTCTGCATGGGGTACTTCAAGAGGAAACAAACCATAGAGATAGAACTTAGAACTACTTCATTTTGTCAAGTTTCACGGAGCTAGCACAAACCGTGTTTGATTTAGAGTTTCAAACACATCTATCTATATAGCAGAAAACAGAGTGAAACCTAAAATTTCAACGTGTTACTGGAAACGAACGCTTGAACCTAGAAGAGTGAAAATTGGGCAGCCAAGTGGGCTTAGTGAACTGATCATTACCACCAAGTATCATCAAGATTTGGTGAAAAAATGTTTGCTGAGATTTCAGCAAACGAGTAGTTTTTTTTAAGCTTGGCAACCCCTTTCAAACGAAAGTGTTCTTCGCCAGTCTCTGCATGGGGTACTTCAAGAGGAAACAAACCATAGAGATAGAACTTAGAACTACTTCTTTTTGTCAAGTTTCACGGAGCTAGCACAAACCGTGTTTGATTTAGAGTTTCAAACACATCTATCTATATAGCAGAAAACAGAGTGAAACCTAAAATTTCAAAGTGTTACTGGAAACGAACGCTTGAACCTAGAAGAGTGAAAATTGGGCAGCCAAGTGGGCTTAGTGAACTGATCATTACCACCAATTATCATCAAGATTTGGTGAAAAAATGTTTGCTGAGATTTCAACAAACTAGTAGTTTTTTGGAAGCTTGGCAACCCCTTTCAAACGAAAGTGTTTTTCGCCAGTCTCTGCATGGGGTACTTCAAGAGGAAACAAACCATAGAGAGAGAACTTAGAACTACTTCATTTTGTCAAGTTTCAAGGAGCTAGCACAAACCGTGTTTGATTTAGAGTTTCAAACACATCTATCTATATAACAGAAAACAGAGTGAAACCTAAAAATTCAAAGTGTTACTGGAAACGAACGCTTGAACCTAGAAGAGTGAAAATTGGGCAGCGAAGTGGGCTTAGTGAACTGATCATTACCACCAAGTATCATCAAGATTTGGTGAAAAAATGTTTGCTGAGATTTCAGCAAACGAGAAGTTTTTTGGAAGCTTGGCAACCCCTTTCAAACGAAAGTGTTCTTCGCCAGTCTCTGCATGGGGTACTTCAAGAGGAAACAAACTATAGAGATAGAACTTAGAACTACTTCATTTTGTCAAGTTTCACGGAGCTAGCACAAACCGTGTTTGATTTAGAGTTTCAAACACATCTATCTATATAGCAGAAAACAGAGTGAAACCTAAAATTTCAAAGTGTTACTGGAAACGAACGCTTGAACCTAGAAGAGTGAAAATTGGGCAGCCAAGTGGGCTTAGTGAACTCATCATTACCACCAAGTATCATCAAGATTTGGTGAAAAAATGTTTGCTGAGATTTCAGCAAACTAGTAGTTTTTTGGAAGCTTGGCAACCCCTTTCAAACGAAAGTGTTCTTCGCCAGTCTCTGCATGGGGTACTTCAAGAGGAAACAAACCATAGAGATAGAACTTAGAACTACTTCATTTTGTCAAGTTTCACGGAGCTAGCACAAACCGTGTTTGATTTAGAGTTTCAAACACATCTATCTATATAGCAGAAAACAGAGTGAAACCTAAAAATTCAAACTGTTACTGGAAACGAACGCTTGAACCTAGAAGAGTGAAAGTTGGGCAGCCAAGTGGGATTAGTGAACTGATCATTACCACCAAGTATCATCAAGATTTGGTGAAAAAATGTTTGCTGAGATTTCAACAAACTAGTAGTTTTTTGGAAGCTTGGCAACCCCTTTCAAACGAAAGTGTTTTTCGCCAGTCTCTGCATGGGGTACTTCAAGAGGAAACAAACCATAGAGAGAGAACTTAGAACTACTTCATTTTGTCAAGTTTCAAGGAGCTAGCACAAACCGTGTTTGATTTAGAGTTTCAAACACATCTATCTATATAACAGAAAACAGAGTGAAACCTAAAAATTCAAAGTGTTACTGGAAACGAACGCTTGAACCTAGAAGAGTGAAAATTGGGCAGCGAAGTGGGCTTAGTGAACTGATCATTACCACCAAGTATCATCAAGATTTGGTGAAAAAATGTTTGCTGAGATTTCAGCAAACGAGAAGTTTTTTGGAAGCTTGGCAACCCCTTTCAAACGAAAGTGTTCTTCGCCAGTCTCTGCATGGGGTACTTCAAGAGGAAACAAACCATAGAGATAGAACTTAGAACTACTTCATTTTGTCAAGTTTCACGGAGCTAGCACAAACCGTGTTTGATTTAGAGTTTCAAACACATCTATCTATATAGCAGAAAACAGAGTGAAACCTAAAATTTCAAAGTGTTACTGGAAACGAACGCTTGAACCTAGAAGAGTGAAAATTGGGCAGCCAAGTGGGCTTAGTGAACTCATCATTACCACCAAGTATCATCAAGATTTGGTGAAAAAATGTTTGCTGAGATTTCAGCAAACTAGTAGTTTTTTGGAAGCTTGGCAACCCCTTTCAAACGAAAGTGTTCTTCGCCAGTCTCTGCATGGGGTACTTCAAGAGGAAACAAACCATAGAGATAGAACTTAGAACTACTTCATTTTGTCAAGTTTCACGGAGCTAGCACAAACCGTGTTTGATTTAGAGTTTCAAACACATCTATCTATATAGCAGAAAACAGAGTGAAACCTAAAAATTCAAAGTGTTACTGGAAACGAACGCTTGAACCTAGAAGAGTGAAAGTTGGGCAGCCAAGTGGGATTAGTGAACTGATCATTACCACCAAGTATCATCAAGATTTGGTGAAAAAATGTTTGCTGAGATTTCAGCAAACTAGTAGTTTTTTGAAGGCTTGGCAACCCCTTTCAAACGAAAGTGTTCTTCGCCAGTCTCTGCATGGGGTACTTCAAGAGGAAACAAACCATAGAGATAGAACTTAGAACTACTTCATTTTGTCAAGTTTCACGGAGCTAGCAAAAACCGTGTTTGATTTAGAGTTTCAAACACATCTATCTATATAGCAGAAAACAGAGTGAAACCTAAAATTTCAACGTGTTACTGGAAACGAACGCTTGAACCTAGAAGAGTGAAAATTGGGCAGCCAAGTGGGCTTAGTGAACTGATCATTACCACCAAGTATCATCAAGATTTGGTGAAAAAATGTTTGCTGAGATTTCAGCAAACGAGTAGTTTTTTGGAAGCTTGGCAACCCCTTTCAAACGAAAGTGTTCTTCGCCAGTCTCTGCATGGGGTACTTCATGAGGAAACAAACCATAGAGATAGAACTTAGAACTACTTCATTTTGTCAAGTTTCACGGAGCTAGCACAAACCGTGTTTGATTTAGAGTTTCAAACACATCTATCTATATAGCAGAAAACAGAGTGAAACCTAAAATTTCAAAGTGTTACTGGAAACGAACGCTTGAACCTAGAAGAGTGAAAATTGGGCAGCCAAGTGGGCTTAGTGAACTGATCATTACCACCAAGTATCATCAAGATTTGGTGAAAAAATGTTTGCTGAGATTTCAGCAAACGAGAAGTTTTTTGGAAGCTTGGCAAACCCTTTCAAACGAAAGTGTTCTTCGCCAGTCTCTGCATGGGGTACTACAAGAGGAAACAAACCATAGAGATAGAACTTAGAACTACTTCATTTTGTCAAGTTTCACGGAGCTAGCACAAACCGTGTTTGATTTAGAGTTTCAAACACATCTATCTATATAACAGAAAACAGAGTGAAACCTAAAAATTCAAACTGTTACTGGAAACGAACGCTTGAACCTAGAAGAGTGAATGTTGGGAAGCCAAGTGGGATTAGTGAACTGATCATTACCACCAAGTATCATCAAGATTTGGTGAAAAAATGTTTGCTGAGATTTCAACAAACTAGTAGTTTTTGGAAGCTTGGCAACTCCTTTCAAACGAAAGTGTTTTTCGCCAGTCTCTGCATGGGGTACTTCAAGAGGAAACAAACCATAGAGATAGAACTTAAAACTACTTCATTTTGTCAAGTTTCAAGGAGCTAGCACAAACCGTGTTTGATTTAGAGTTTCAAACACATCTATCTATATAACAGAAAACAGAGTGAAACCTAAAAATTCAAAGTGTTACTGGAAACGAACGCTTGAACCTAGAAGAGTGAAAATTGGGCAGCCAAGTGGGCTTAGTGAACTGATCATTACCACCAAGTATCATCAAGATTTGGTGAAAAAATGTTTGCTGAGATTTCAGCAAACGAGAAGTTTTTTGGAAGCTTGGCAACCCCTTTCAAACGAAAGTGTTCTTCGCCAGTCTCTGCATGGGGTACTTCAAGAGGAAACAAACCATAGAGATAGAACTTAGAACTACTTCATTTTGTCAAGTTTCACGGAGCTAGCACAAACCGTGTTTGATTTAGAGTTTCAAACACATCTATCTATATAGCAGAAACAGAGTGAAACCTAAAATTTTCAACGTGTTACTGGAAACGAACGCTTGAACCTAGAAGAGTGAAAATTGGGCAGCCAAGTTGGCTTAGTGAACTGATCATTACCACCAAGTATCATCAAGATTTGGTGAAAAAATGTTTGCTGAGATTTCAGCAAACGAGTAGTTTTTTGGAAGCTTGGCAACCCCTTTCAAACGAAAGTGTTCTTCGCCAGTCTCTGCATGGGGTACTTCAAGAGGAAACAAACCATAGAGATAGAACTTAGAACTACTTCATTTTGTCAAGTTTCACGGAGCTAGCACAAACCGTGTTTGATTTAGAGTTTCAAACACATCTATCTATATAGCAGAAAACAGAGTGAAACCTAAAATTTCAAAGTGTTACTGGAAACGAACGCTTGACCTAGAAGAGTGAAAATTGGGCAGCCAAGTGGGCTTAGTGAACTTATCATTACCACCAAGTATCATCAAGATTTGGTGAAAAAATATTTGCTGAGATTTCAGCAAACGAGAAGTTTTTGGAAGCTTGGCAACCCCTTTCAAATGAAAGTGTTCTTCGCCAGTCTCTGCATGCGGTACTTCAGGAGGAACAAACCATAGAGATAGAACTTAGAACTACTTCATTTTGTCAAGTTTCACGGAGCTAGCACAAACCGTGTTTGATTTAGAGTTTAAACACATCTATCTATATAGCAGAAAACAGAGTGAAACCTAAATTTCAAAGTGTTACTGGAAACGAACGCTTGAACCTAGAAGAGTGAAAATTGGGCAGCCAAGTGGGCTTAGTGAACTGATCATTACCACCAAGTATCATCAAGATTTGGTGAAAAAATGTTTGATGAGATTTCAGCAAACGAGTAGTTTTTTGGAAGCTTGGCAACCCCTTTCAAACGAAAGTGTTCTTCGCCAGTCTCTGCATGGGGTACTTCAAGAGGGAAACAAACCATAGAGATAGAACTTAGAACTACTTCATTTTGTCAAGTTTCACGGAGCTAGCACAAACCGTGTTTGATTTAGATTTTCAAACACATCTATCTATATAGCAGAAAACAGAGTGAACCTAAAATTCAAACTGTTACTGGAAACGAACGCTTGAACCTAGAAGAGTGAAAGTTGGGCAGCCAAGTGGGATTAGTGAACTGATCATTACCACCAAGTATCATCAAGATTCGGTTGAAAAAATGTTTGCTGAGATTTCAGCAAACTAGTAGTTTTTTGGAAGCTTGGCAACCCTTTCAAACGAAAGTGTTTTTCGCCAGTCTCTGCATGGGGTACTTCAAGAGGAAACAAACCATAGAGATAGAACTTAGAACTACTTCATTTTGTCAAGTTTCACGGAGCTAGCACAAACCGTGTTTGATTTAGAGTTTCATAGACATCTATCTATATAGCAGAAAACAGAGTGAAACCTAAAATTTCAAAGTGTTACTGGAAACGAACGCTTGAACCTAGAAGAGTAAAAATTGGGCTGCCAAGTGGGCTTAGTGAACTGATCATTACCACCAAGTATCATCAAGTTTTGGTGAAAAAATGTTTGCTGAGATTTCAGCAACGAGTAGTTTTTTGGAAGCTTGGCAACCCCTTTCAAACGAAAGTGTTCTTCGCCAGTCTCTGCATGGGGTACTTCAAGAGGAAACAAACCATAGAGATAGAACTTAGAACTACTTCATTTTGTCAAGTTTCACGGAGCTAGCACAAACCGTGTTTGATTTAGAGTTTCAAACACATCTATCTATATAGCAGAAAACAGAGTGAAACCTAAAATTTCAAAGTGTTACTGGAAACGAACGCTTGAACCTAGAAGAGTGAAAATTGGGCAGCCAAGTGGGCTTAGTGAACTTATCATTACCACCAAGTATCATGAAGATTTGGTGAAAAAATATTTGCTGAGATTTCAGCAAACGAGAAGTTTTTGGAAGCTTGGCAACCCCTTTCAAATGAAAGTGTTCTTCGCCAGTCTCTGCATGCGGTACTTCAGGAGGAAACAAACCATAGAGATAGAACTTAGAACTACTTCATTTTGTCAAGTTTCACGGAGCTAGCACAAACCGTGTTTGATTTAGAGTTTCAAACACATCTATCTATATAGCAGAAAACAGAGAGTGAAACCTAAAATTTCAAAGTGTTACTGGAAACGAACGCTTGAACCTAGAAGAGTGAAAAATTGGGCAGCCAAGTGGGCTTAGTGAACTGATCATTACCACCAAGTATCATCAAGATTTGGTGAAAAAATGTTTGATGAGATTTCAGCAAACGAGTAGTTTTTTGGAAGCTTGGCAACCCCTTTCAAACGAAAGTGTTCTTCGCCAGTCTCTGCATGGGGTACTTCAAGAGGAAACAAACCATAGAGATAGAACTTAGAACTACTTCATTTTGTCAAGTTTCACGGAGCTAGCACAAACCGTGTTTGATTTAGAGTTTCAAACACATCTATCTATATAGCAGAAAACAGAGTGAAACCTAAAAATTCAAACTGTTACTGGAAACGAACGCTTGAACCTAGAAGAGTGAAAGTTGGGCAGCCAAGTGGGATTAGTGAACTGATCATTACCACCAAGTATCATCAAGATTCGGTGAAAAAAATGTTTGCTGAGATTTCAGCAAACTAGTAGTTTTTTGGAAGCTTGGCAACCCCTTTCAAACGAAAGTGTTTTTCGCCAGTCTCTGCATGGGGTACTTCAAGAGGAAACAAACCATAGAGATAGAACTTAGAACTACTTCATTTTGTCAAGTTTCACGGAGCTAGCACAAACCGTGTTTGATTTAGAGTTTCATAGACATCTATCTATATAGCAGAAAACAGAGTGAAACCTAAAATTTCAAAGTGTTACTGGAAACGAACGCTTGAACCTAGAAGAGTAAAAATTGGGCTGCCAAGTGGGCTTAGTGAACTGATCATTACCACCAAGTATCATCAAGTTTTGGTGAAAAAAATGTTTGCTGAGATTTCAGCAAACTAGTAGTTTTTTTGGAAGCTTGGCAACCCTTTCAAACGAAAGTGTTCTTCGCCAGTCTCTGCATGGGGTACTTCAAGAGGAAACAAACCATAGAGATAGAACTTAGAACTACTTCATTTTGTCAAGTTTCAAGGAGCTAGCACAACGTGTTTGATTTAGAGTTTCAAACAATCTATCTATATAGCAGAAAACAGAGTGAAACCTAAAATTCAAAGTGTTACTGGAAACGAACGCTTGAACCTAGAAGAGTGAAAATTGGGCAGCCAAGTGGCTTTGTGAACTGATCATTACCACCAAGTATCATCAAGATTTGGTGAAAAAATATTTGCTGAGATTTCAGCAAACGAGTAGTTTTTTGGAAGCTTGGCAACCCCTTTCAAACCAAAGTGTTCTTCGCCAGTCTCTGCATGGGTACTTCAAGAGGAAAACAAACCATAGAGATGGAACTTAGAACAACTTCATTTTGTCAAGTTTCACGGAGCTAGCACAAACCGTGTTTGATTTAGAGTTTCAAACACATCTATCTATATAGCAGAAAACAGAGTGAAACCTAAAAATTCAAACAGTTACTGGAAACGAACGCTTGAACCTAGAAGAGTGAAATTTGGGCAGCCAAGTGGGATTAGTGAACTGATCATTACCACCAAGTATCATCCAGATTTGGTGAAAAAATGTTTGCTGAGATTTCAGCAAACGAGTAGTTTTTTGGAAGCTTGGCAACCCCTTTCAAACGAAAGTGTTCTTCGCCAATCTCTGCATGGGGTACTTCAAGAGGAAACAAACCATAGAGATAGAACTTAGAACTACTTCATTTTGTCAAGTTTCACGGAGCTAGCACAAACCGTGTTTGATTTAGAGTTTCAAACACATCTATCTATATAGCAGAAAACAGAGTGAAACCTTAAAAAATTCAAACTGTACTGGAAACGAACGCTTGAACCTAGAAGAGTGAAAGTTGGGCAGCCAAGTGGGCTTAGTGAACTGATCATTACCACCAAGTATCATCAAGATTTGGTGAAAAAATGTTTGCTGAGATTTCAGCAAACGAGTAGTTTTTTGGAAGCTTGGCAACCCCTTTCAAACGAAAGTGTTCTTCGCCAGTCTCTGCATGGGGTACTTCAAGAGGAAACAAACCATAGAGATAGACTTAGAATTACTTCATTTTGTCAAGTTTCACGGAGCTAGCACAAACCGTGTTTGATTTAGAGTTTCAAACACATCTATCTATATAGCAGAAAACAGAGTGAAACCTAAAAATTCAAACTGTTACTGGAAAACGAACGCTTGAACCTAGAAGAGTTAAAGTTGGGCAGCCAAGTGGGATTAGTGAACTGATCATTACCACCAAGTATCAATCAAGATTTGGTGAAAAAATGTTTGCTGAGATTTCAGCAAACAAGTAGTTTTTTGGCGAAGCTTGGCAACCCCTTTCAAACGAAAGTGTTCTTCGCCAATCTCTGCATGGGGTACTTCAAGAGGAAACAAACCATAGAGATAGAACTTAGAACTACTTCATTTTGTCAAGTTTCACGAGCTAGCACAAACCGTGTTTGATTTAGAGTTTCAAACACAGCTATCTATGTTGGAGAAAACAGAGTGAAACCTAAAAATTCAAACAGTCACTGGAAACGAAGCTTCAACCTAGAAGAATAAATTTGGGCAGCCAAGTGGGCTTAGTGAACTGATCATTACCACCCAAGTATCATCAAGATTTGGTGAAAAAATGTTTGCTGAGATTTCAGCAAACTAGTAGTTTTTGGAAGGTTGGCAACCCCTTTCAAACGAAAGTGTTTTTCGCCAGTCTCTGCATGGGGTACTTCAAGAGGAAACAAACCATAGAGATAGAACTTAGAACTACTTCATTTTGTCAAGTTTCACGGAGCTAGCACAAACCGTGTTTTGATTTAGAGTTTCAAACACATCTATCTATATAGCAGAAAACAGAGTGAAACCTAAAAATTCAAACTGTTACTGGAAATGAACGCTTGAACCTAGAAGAGTGAAAGTTGGGCAGCCAAGTGGGATTAGTGAACTGATCATTACCACCAAGTATCATCAAGATTTGGTGAAAAAATGTTTGCTGAGATTTCAGCAAACGAGTAGTTTTTTGGAAGCTTGGCACCCCTTTCAACGAAAGTGTTCTTCGCAGTCTCTGCATGGGGGTACTTCCAGAGGAAACAAACCATAGAGATAGAAACTTAGAACTACTTCATTTTGTCAAGTTTCACGGAGCTAGCACAAACCGTGTTTGATTTAGAGTTTCAACACATCTATCTATATAGCAGAAAACAGAGTGAACCAAAAATTCAACTGTACTGGAAACGAACGCTTGAACCTAGAAGAGAGAAAGTTGGGCAGCCAAGTGGGAATAGTGAACTGATCATTACCACCAAGTATCATCAAGATTTGGTGAAAAAATGTTTGCTGAGATTTCAGCAAACTAGTAGTTTTTTGGAAGCTGGCAACCCCTTTAAAACGAAAGTGTTTTTCGCAGTCTCAGCATGGGTACTTCAAGAGGAAAAAAACCATAGAGATAGACTTAGAACTACTTCTTTTGTCAGTTTTCACGGAGCTAGCACAAACCGTGTTGATTTTAGAGTTTCAAACACATCTATCTATATAGCAGAAAACAGAGTGAACTAAAAATCAAAAATGTTACTGGGAAAATGAACGCTTGAACCTAGAAGAGTGAAAGTTGGCAGCCAGTGGGCTTAGTGAATGATCATTACCACCCAAGTATCATCAGATTTGGTGAAAAAATATTTGCTGAGATTTCAGCAAACTAGTAGTTTTTGGAAGCTTGGCAACCCCTTTCAAACGAAAGTGTTTTTCGCCAGTCTCTGACATGGGGTACTTCAAGAGGAAACAAACCCATAGAGATAGAACCCCCCCCCCTGAACTACTTTATTTGGTCAAGTTTCAAGGAGGTAGCACAAACCGTGTTTGATTTAGAATTCCAAAGACTTCTATCTATATAGCAGAAAACAGAGTGAAACCTAAAATTTCAAAGTGTTACTGGAAACGAACGCTTGAACCTAGAAGAGTAAAAATTGGGCAGCCAAGTGGGCTTAGTGAACTGATCATTACCACCAAGTATCATCAAGTTTTGGTGAAAAAATGTTTGCTGAGATTTCAGCAAACTAGTAGTTTTTTGGAAGCTTGGCAACCCCTTTAAAACGAAAGTGTTTTTCGCCAGTCTCTGCATGGGGTACTGCAAGAGGAAACAAACCATAGAGATAGAACTTAGAACTACGTAATTTGGTCAAGTTTCAAGGAGCTAGCACAAACCGTGTTTGATTTACAGTTTCAAACACATCTGTCTATATAGCAGAAAACAGAGTGAAACCTAAAAATTCAAAGTGTTACTGGAAACGAACGCTTGAACCTAGAAGAGTGACAATTGGGCAGCCAAGTGGGCTTAGTGAACTGATCATTACCACCAAGTATCATCAAGATTTGGTGAAAAAATGGTTGCTGAGATTTCAGCAAACTAGTAGTTTTTTGGAAGCTTGGCAACCCCTTACAAACGAAAGTGTTCTTCGCCAGTCTCTGCATGGGGTACTTCAAAGAGGAAACAAACCATAGCGATAGAACTTAGAACTACTTCATTTTGTCAAGTTTCAAGGAGCTAGCACAAACCGTGTTTGATTTAGAGTTTCAAACACATCTATCTATATAGCAGAAAACAGAGTGAAAACCTAAAAATTCAAACTGTTACTGGAAACGAATGCTTGAACCTAGAAGAGTGAAAGTTGGGCAGCCAAGTGGGATGAGTGAACTGATCATTACCACAAAGTATCATCAAGATTTGGTGAAAAAATGTTTGCTGAGATTTCAGCAAACTAGTAGTTTTTTGGAAGCTTGGCAACCCCTTTCAAACGAAAGTATTTTTCGCCAGTTTCTGCATGGGGTACTTCAAGAGGAAACAAACCATAGAGATAGAACTTAGAACTACTTCATTTGGTCAAGTTTCAAGGAGCTAGCACAAACCGTGTTTGATTTAGAGTTTCAAACACATCTATCTATATAACAGAAAACAGAGTGAAACCTAAAAATTCAAAGTGTTACTGGAAACGAACGCTTTCACCTAGAAGAGTGAAATTGGGCAGCCAAGTGGGCTTAGTGAACTGATCATTACCACCAAGTATCATCAAGATTTGGTGAAAAAATGTTTGCTGAGATTTCAGCAAACTAGTAGTTTTTTGGAAGCTTGGCAACCCCTTTCAAACGAAAGTGTTCTTCGCCAGTCTCTGCATGGGGTACTTCAAGAGGAAACAAACCATAGAGATAGAACTTAGAACTACTTCATTTTGTCAAGTTTCACGGAGCTAGCACAAACCGTGTTTGATTTAGAGTTTCAAACACATCTATCTATATAGCAGAAAACAGAGTGAAACCTAAAAATTCAAACTGTTACTGGAAACGAACGCTTGAACCTAGAAGAGTGAAAGTTGGGCAGCCAAGTGCGATTAGTGAACTGATCATTACCACCAAGTGTCATCAAGATTTGGTGAAAAAATGTTTGCTGAGATTTCAGCAAACTAGTAGTTTTTTGGAAGCTTGGCAACCCCTTTCAAACGAAAGTGTTTTTCGCCAGTCTCTGCATGGGGTACTTCAAAAGGAAACAAACCATAGAGATAGAACTTAGAACTACTTCATTTGGTCAAGTTTCAAGGAGCTAGCACAAACCGTGTTTGATTTAGAGTTTCAAAGACATCTATCTATATAGCAGAAAACAGAGTGAAACCTAAAATTTCAAAGTGTTTCTGGAAACGAACGCTTGAACCTAGAAGAGTAAAAATTGGGCAGCCAAGTGGGCTTAGTGAACTGATCATTACCACCAAGTATCATCAAGTTTTGGTGAAAAAATGTTTGCTGAGATTTCAGCAAACGAGTAGTTTTTTGGAAGCTTGGCAACCCCTTTAAAACGAAAGTGTTCTTCGCCAGTCTCTGCATGGGGTACTTCAAGAGGAAACAAACCATAGAGATAGAACTTAGAACTACTTCATTTGGTCAAGTTTTCAAGGAGCTAGCACAAACCGTGTTTGATTTAGAGTTTCAAACACATCTATCTATATAACAGAAAAAAGAGTGAAACCTAAAAATTCAAACTGTTACTGGAAACGAACGCTTGAACCTAAAAGAGTGAAAGTTGGGCAGCCAAGTGGGATTAGTGAACTGATCATTACCACCAAGTATCAACAAGATTTGGTGAAAAAATGTATGCTGAGATTTCAGCAAACGAGTAGTTTTTTGGAAGCTTGGCAACCCCTTTCAAACGAAAGTGTTTTTCGCCAGTCTCTGCATGGGGTACTGCAAGAGGAAACAAACCATAGAGATAGAACTTAGAACTACGTCATTTGGTCAAGTTTCAAGGAGCTAGCACAAACCGTGTTTGATTTACTGTTTCAAACACATCTATCTATATAGCAGAAAACAGAGTGAAACCTAAAAATTCAAAGTGTTACTGGAAACGAACGCTTGAACCTAGAAGAGTGACAATTGGGGCAGCCAAGTGGGCTTAGTGAACTGATCATTACCACCAAGTATCATCAAGATTTGGTGAAAAAATGGTTGCTGAGATTTCAGCAAACTAGTAGTTTTTTGGAAGCTTGGCAACCCCTTACAAACGAAAGTGTTCTTCGCCAGTCTCTGCATGGGGTACTTCAAGAGGAAACAAACCATAGAGATAGAACTTAGAACTACTTCATTTTGTCAAGTTTCAAGGCGCTAGCACAAACCGTGTTTGATTTAGAGTTTCAAACACATCTATCTATATAGCAGAAAACAGAGTGAAACCTAAAAATTCAAACTGTTACTGGAAACGAACGCTTGAACCTAGAAGAGTGAAAGTTGGGCAGCCAAGTGGGATTAGTGAACTGATCATTACCACAAAGTATCATCAAGATTTGGTGAAAAAATGTTTGCTGAGATTTCAGCAAACTAGTAGTTTTTTGGAAGCTTGGCAACCCCTTTCAAACGAAAGTATTTTTCGCCAGTTTCTGCATGGGTACTTCAAGAGGAAACAAACCATAGAGATAGAACTTAGAACTACTTCATTTGGTCAAGTTTCAAGGAGCTAGCACAAACCGTGTTTGATTTAGAGTTTCAAACACATCTATCTATATAGCAGAAAACAGAGTGAAACCTAAAAATTCAAAGTGTTACTGGAAACGAACGCTTGAACCTAGAAGAGTGAAAATTGGGCAGCCAAGTGGGCTTAGTGAACTGATCATTACCACCAAGTATCATCAAGATTTGGTTGAAAAAATGTTTGCTGAGATTTCAGCAAACTAGTAGTTTTTGGAAGCTTGGCAACCCCTTTCAAACGAAAGTGTTCTTCGCCAGTCTCTGCATGGGGTACTTCAAGAGGAAACAAACCATAGAGATAGAACTTAGAACTACTTCATTTTGTCAAGTTTCACGGAGCTAGCACAAACCGTGTTTGATTTAGAGTTTCAAACACATCTATCTATATAGCAGAAAACAGAGTGAAACCTAAAAATTCAAACTGTTACTGGAAACGAACGCTTGAACCTAGAAGAGTGAAAGTTGGGCAGCCAAGTGGGATTAGTGAACTGATCATTACCACCAAGTGTCATCAAGATTTGGTGAAAAAATGTTTGCTGAGATTTCAGCAAAACTAGTAGTTTTTTGGAAGGCTTGGCAACCCCTTTCAAAGAAAGTGTTTTTCGCCATTCTCTGCATGGGGTACTTCAAAAGGAAACAAACCATAGAGATAGAACTTAGAACACTTCATTTGGTCAAGTTTCAAGGAGCTAGCACAAACCGTGTTTGATTTAGAGTTTCAAAGACATCTATCTATATAGCAGAAAACAGAGTGAAACCTAAAATTTCAAAGTGTTTCTGGAAACGAACGCTTGAACCTAGAAGAGTAAAAATTGGGCAGCCAAGTGGGCTTAGTGAACTGATCATTACCACCAAGTATCATCAAGTTTTGGTGAAAAAATGTTTGCTGAGATTTCAGCAAACTAGTAGTTTTTTGGAAAGCTTGGCAACCCATTTAAAACGAAAGTGTTCTTCGCCAGTCTCTGCATGGGGTACTTCAAGAGAAACAAACCATAGAGATAGAACTTAGAACTACTTCATTTGGTCAAGTTTCAAGGAGCTAGCACAAACCGTGTTTGATTTAGAATTCCAAACACAGCTATCTATGTTGGAGAAAACAGAGTGAAACCTAAAAATTCAAACAGTCACTGGAAACGAAAGCTTCAACCTAGAAGAATAAAATTTGGGCAGCCAAGTGGGCTTAGTGACTGATCATTACCACCAAGTATCATCAAGATTTGGTGAAAAAATGCTTGCTGAGATTTCAGCAAACTAGTAGTTTTTTGGAAGGTTGGCAACCCCTTTCAAATGAAGTGTTTTTCGCCAGTCTCTGCATGGGTACTTCAAGAGGAAACAAACCATAGAGATAGAACTTAGAACTACTTCATTTTGTCAAGTTTCACGGAGCTAGCACAAACCGTGTTTGAATTTTAGAGTTTCAAACACATCTATCTATATAGCAGAAAACAGAGTGAAACCTAAAAATTCAAACTGTTACTGGAAATGAACGCTTGAACCTAGAAGAGTGAAAGTTGGGCAGCCAAGTGGGATTAGTGAACTGATCATTACCCCCAAGTATCATCAAGATTTGGTGAAAAAATGTTTGCTGAGATTTCAGCAAACGAGTAGTTTTTGGAAGCTTGGCAATCCCTTTCAAACAAATTGTTCTTCGCCAGTCTCTGCATGGGGTACTTCAAGAGGAAACAAACCATAGAGATAGAACTTAGAACTACTTCATTTTGTCAAGTTTCACGGAGCTAGCACAAACCGTGTTTGATTTAGAGTTTCAAACACATCTATCTATATAGCAGAAAACAGAGTGAAACCTAAAAATTAAAACTGTTACTGGAAACGAACGCTTGAACCTAGAAGAGTGAAAGTTGGGCAGCCAAGTGGGATTAGTGAACTGATCATTACCACCAAGTATAACAAAGATTTGGTGAAAAAAAGTTTGCTGAGATTTCAGCAAACTAGTAGTTTTTTGGAAGCTTGGCAACCCCTTTAAAATGAAAGTGTTTTTCGCCAGTCTCTGCATGGGGTACTGCAAGAGGAAACAAACCATAGAGATAGAACTTAGAAACTACGTCATTTGGTCAAGTTTCAAGGAGCTAGCACAAACCGTGTTTGATTTACAGTTTCAAACACATCTATCTATATAGCAGAAAACAGAGTGAAACCTAAAAATTCAAAGTGTTACTGGAAACGAACGCTTGAACCTAGAAGAGTGACAATTTGGCAGCCAAGTGGGCTTAGTGAACTGATCATTACCACCAAGTATCATCAAGATTTGGTGAAAAAATGGTTGCTGAGATTTCAGCAAACTAGTAGTTTTTTGGAAGCTTGGCAACCCCTTACAAACGAAAGTGTTCTTCGCCAGTCTCTGCATGGGGTACTTCAAGGAGGAAACAAACCATAGAGATAGAACTTAGAACTACTTCATTTTGTCAAGTTTCAAGGAGCTAGCACAAACCGTGTTTGATTTAGAGTTTCAAACACATCTATCTATATAGCAGAAAACAGAGTGAAACCTAAAAATTCAAACTGTTACTGGAAACGAACGCTTGAACCTAGAAGAGTGAAAGTTGGGCAGCCAAGTGGGATTAGTGAACTGATCATTACCACAAAGTATCATCAAGATTTGGTGAAAAAATATTTGCTGAGATTCAGCAAACTAGTAGTTTTTTAGAAGCTTGGCAACCCCTTTCAAACGAAAGTATTTTCGCCAGGTTCTGCATGGGGTACTTCAAGAGGAAACAAACCATAGAGATAGAACTTAGAACTACTTCATTTGGTCAAGTTTCAAGGAGCTAGCACAAACCGTGTTTGATTTAGAGTTTCAAACACATCTATCTATATAGCAGAAAACAGAGTGAAACCTAAAAATTCAAAGTGTTACTGGAAACGAACGCTTGAACCTAGAAGAGTGAAAATTGGGCAGCCAAGTGGGCTTAGTGAACTGATCATTACCACCAAGTATCATCAAGATTTGGTGAAAAAATGTTTGCTGAGATTTCAGCAAACTAGTAGTTTTTTTGGAAGCTTGGCAACCCCTTTCAAACGAAAGTGTTCTTCGCCAGTCTCTGCATGGGGTACTTCAAGAGGAAACAAACCATAGAGATAGAACTTAGAACTACTTCATTTTGCAAGTTTCACGGAGCTAGCACAAACCGTGTTTGATTTAGAGTTTCAAACACATCTATCTATATAGCAGAAAACAGAGTGAAACCTAAAAATTCAAACTGTTACTGGAAACGAACGCTTGAACCTAGAAGAGTGAAAGTTGGGCAGCCAAGTGGGATTAGTGAACTGATCATTACCACCAAGTATCATCAAGATTTGGTGATAAAATGTTTGCTGAGATTTCAGCAAACTAGTAGTTTTTTGGAAGCTTGGCAACCCCTTTCAAACGAAAGTGTTTTTCGCCAGTCTCTGCATGGGGTACTTCAAAAGGAAACAAACCATAGAGATAGAACTTAGAACTACTTCATTTGGTCAAGTTTCAAGGAGCTAGCACAAACCGTGTGTGATTTAGAGTTTCAAAGACATCTATCTATATAGCAGAAAACAGAGTGAAACCTAAAATTTCAAAGTGTTTCTGGAAACGAACGCTTGAACCTAGAAGAGTAAAAATTGGGCAGCCAAGTGGGCTTAGTGAACTGATCATTACCACCAAGTATCATCAAGTTTTGGTGAAAAAATGTTTGCTGAGATTTCAGCAAACTAGTAGTTATTTGGAAGCTTGGCAACCCCTTTAAAACGAAAGTGTTCTTCGCCAGTCTCTGCATGGGGTACTTCAAGAGGAAACAAACCATAGAGATAGAACTTAGAACTACTTCATTTGGTCAAGTTTCAAGGAGCTAGCACAAACGGTGTTTGATTTAGAGTTTCAAACACATCTATCTATATAACAGAAAAAGAGTGAAACCTAAAAATTCAAACTGTTACTGGAAACGAACGCTTGAACCTAAAAGAGTGAAAGTTGGGCAGCCAAGTGGGATTAGTGAACTGATCATTACCACCAAGTATCATCAAGATTTGGTGAAAAAATGTTTGCTGAGATTTCAGCAAACTAGTAGTTTTTTGGAAGCTTGGCAACCCCTTTCAAACGAAAGTGTTTTTCGCCAGTCTCTGCATGGGGTACTTCAAGAGGAAACAAACCATAGAGATAGAACTTAGAACTACTTCATTTGGTCAAGTTTCAAGGAGCTAGCACAAACCGTGTTTGATTAGAATTCCAAACACAGCTATCTATGTTGGAGAAAACAGAGTGAAACCTAAAAATTCAAACAGTCACTGGAAACGAAAGCTTCAACCTAGAAGAATAAAATTTGGGCAGCCAAGTGGGCTTAGTGAACTGATCATTACCACCAAGTATCATCAAGATTTGGTGAAAAAATGTTGGCTGAGATTTCAGCAAACTAGTAGTTTTTTGGAAGTTTGGAAACCCTTTCAAACGAAAGTGTTTTTCGCCAGTCTCTGCATGGGGTACTTCAAGAGGAAACAAACCATAGAGATAGAACTTAGAACTACATCATTTTGTCAAGTTTCACGGAGCTAGCACAAACCGTGTTTGATTTAGAGTTTCAAACCACATCTATCTATATAGCAGAAAACAGAGTGAAACCCAAAATTCAAACTGTTACTGGAAATGAACGCTTGAACCTAGAAGAGTGAAAGTTGGGCAGCCAAGTGGGATTAGTGAACTGATCATTACCACCAAGTATCATCAAGATTTGGTGAAAAAATGTTTGCTGTGATTTCAGCAAACGAGTAGTTTTTTGGAAGCTTGGCAACCCCTTTCAAAC
Source organism: Callospermophilus lateralis (assembly GCF_048772815.1). Taxonomy (NCBI): domain Eukaryota; kingdom Metazoa; phylum Chordata; class Mammalia; order Rodentia; family Sciuridae; genus Callospermophilus; species Callospermophilus lateralis. Next base: position 26,467 of record NW_027510636.1, read on the forward strand.
GAAAGTGTTCTTCGCCAGTCTCTGCATGGGGTACTTCAAGAGGAAACAAACCATAGAGATAGAACTTAGAACTACTTCATTTTGTCAAGTTTCACGGAGCTAGCACAAACCGTGTTTGATTTAGAATTTCAAACACATCTATCTATATAGCAGAAAACAGAGTGAAACCTAAAAATTAAAACTGTTACTGGAAACGAACGCTTGAACCTAGAAGAGTGAAAGTTGGGCAGCCAAGTGGGATTAGTGAACTGATCATTACCACCAAGTATAACAAAGATTTGGTGAAAAAAAGTTTGCTGAGATTTCAGCAAACTAGTAGTTTTTTGGAATCTTGGCAACCCCTTTAAAACGAAAGTGTTTTTCGCCAGTCTCTGCATGGGGTACTGCAAGAGGAAACAAACCATAGAGATAGAACTTAGAACTACGTCATTTGGTCAAGTTTCAAGGAGCTAGCACAAACCGTGTTTGATTTACAGTTTCAAACACATCTATCTATATAGCAGAAAACAGAGTGAAACCTAAAAATTCAAAGTGTTACTGGAAACGAACGCTTCAATCTAGAAGAGTGACAATTGGGCAGCCAAGTGGGCTTAGTGAACTGATCATTACCACCAAGTATCATCAAGATTTGGTGAAAAAATGGTTGCTGAGATTTCAGCAAACTAGTAGTTTTTTGGAAGCTTGGCAACCCCTTACAAACGAAAGTGTTCTTCGCCAGGCTCTGCATGGGGTACTTCAAGAGGAAACAAACCATAGAGATAGAACTTAGAACTACTTCATTTTGTCAAGTTTCAAGGCGCTAGCACAAACCGTGTTTGATTTAGAGTTTCAAACACATCTATCTATATAGCAGAAAACAGAGTGAAACCTAAAAATTCAAACTGTTACTGGAAACGAACGCTTGAACCTAGAAGAGTGAAAGTTGGGCAGCCAAGTGGGATTAGTGAACTGATCATTACCACAAAGTATCATCAAGATTTGGTGAAAAAATGTTTGCTGAGATTTCAGCAAACTAGTAGTTTTTTGGAAGCTTGGCAACCCCTTTCAAACGAAAGTATTTTTCGCCAGTTTCTGCATGGGGTACTTCAAGAGGAAACAAACCATAGAGATAGAACTTAGACTACTTCATTTGGTCAAGTTTCAAGGAGCTAGCACAAACCGTGTTTGATTTAGAGTTTCAAACACATCTATCTATATAGCAGAAACAGAGTGAAACCTAAAAATTCAAAGTGTTACTGGAAACGAACGCTTGAACCTAGAAGAGTGAAAATTGGGCAGCCAAGTGGGCTTAGTGAACTGATCATTACCACCAAGTATCATCAAGATTTGGTGAAAAAATGGTTGCTGAGATTTCAGCAAACTAGTAGTTTTTTGGAAGCTTGGCAACCCCTTACAAACGAAAGTGTTCTTCGCCAGTCTCTGCATGGGGTACTTCAAGAGGAAACAAACCATAGAGATAGAACTTAGAACTACTTCATTTTGTCAAGTTTCAAGGAGCTAGCACAAACCGTGTTTGATTTAGAGTTTCAAACACATCTATCTATATAGCAGAAAACAGAGTGAAACCTAAAAATTCAAACTGTTACTGGAAACGAACGCTTGAACCTAGAAGAGTGAAAGTTGGGCAGCCAAGTGGGATTAGTGAACTGATCATTACCACAAAGTATCATCAAGATTTGGTGAAAAAATATTTGCTGAGATTTCAGCAAACTAGTAGTTTTTTAGAAGCTTGGCAACCCCTTTCAAACGAAAGTATTTTTCGCCAGGTTCTGCATGGGGTACTTCAAGAGGAAACAAACCATAGAAATAGAACTTAGAACTACTTCATTTGGTCAAGTTTCAAGGAGCTAGCACAAACCGTGTTTGATTTAGAGTTTCAAACACATCTATCTATATAGCAGAAAACAGAGTGAAACCTAAAAATTCAAAGTGTTACTGGAAACGAACGCTTGAACCTAGAAGAGTGAAAAATTGGGCAGCCAAGTGGGCTTAGTGAACTGATCATTACCACCAAGTATCATCAAGATTTGGTGAAAAAATGTTTGCTGAGATTTCAGCAAACTAGTAGTTTTTTGGAAGCTTGGCAACCCCTTTCAAACGAAAGTGTTCTTCGCCAGTCTCTGCATGGGGTACTTCAAGAGGAAACAAACCATAGAGATAGAACTTAGAACTACTTCATTTTGTCAAGTTTTCACGGAGCTAGCACAAACCGTGTTTGATTTAGAGTTTCAAACACATCTATCTATATAGCAGAAAACAGAGTGAAACCTAAAAATTCAAACTGTTACTGGAAACGAACGCTTGAACCTAGAAGAGTGAAAGTTGGGCAGCCAAGTGGGATTAGTGAACTGATCATTACCACCAAGTATCATCAAGATTTGGTGAAAAAATGTTTGCTGAGATTTCAGCAAACTAGTAGTTTTTTGGAAGCTTGGCAACCCCTTTCAAACGAAAGTGTTTTTCGCCAGTCTCTGCATGGGGTACTTCAAAAGGAAACAAACCATAGAGATAGAACTTAGAACTACTTCATTTGGTCAAGGTTCAAGGAGCTAGCACAAACCGTGTTTGATTTAGAGTTTCAAAGACATCTATCTATATAGCAGAAAACAGAGTGAAACCTAAAATTTCAAAGTGTTTCTGGAAACGAACGCTTGAACCTAGAAGAGTAAAAATTGGGCAGCCAAGTGGGCTTAGTGAACTGATCATTACCACCAAGTATCATCAAGTTTTGGTGAAAAAATGTTTGCTGAGATTTCAGCAAACTAGTAGTTTTTTGGAAGCTTGGCAACCCCTTTAAAACGAAAGTGTTCTTCGCCAGTCTCTGCATGGGGTACTTCAAGAGGAAACAAACCATAGAGATAGAACTTAGAACTACTTCATTTGGTCAAGTTTCAAGGAGCTAGCACAAACGGTGTTTGATTTAGAGTTTCAAACACATCTATCTATATAACAGAAAAAAGAGTGAAACCTAAAAATTCAAACTGTTACTGGAAACGAACGCTTGAACCTAAAAGAGTGAAAGTTGGGCAGCCAAGTGGGATTAGTGAACTGATCATTACCACCAAGTATCATCAAGATTTGGTGAAAAAATGTTTGCTGAGATTTCAGCAAACTAGTAGTTTTTTGGAAGCTTGGCAACCCCTTTCAAACGAAAGTGTTTTTCGCCAGTCTCTGCATGGGGTACTTCAAGAGGAAACAAACCATAGAGATAGAACTTAGAACTACTTCATTTGGTCAAGTTTCAAGGAGCTAGCACAAACCGTGTTTGATTTAGAATTCCAAACACAGCTATCTATGTTGGAGAAAACAGAGTGAAACCTAAAAATTCAAACAGTCACTGGAAACGAAAGCTTCAACCTAGAAGAATAAAATTTGGGCAGCCAAGTGGGCTTAGTGAACTGATCATTACCACCAAGTATCATCAAGATTTGGTGAAAAAAATGTTGGCTGAGATTTCAGCAAACTAGTAGTTTTTTGGAAGTTTGGAAACCCCTTTCAAACGAAAGTGTTTTTCGCCAGTCTCTGCATGGGGTACTTCAAGAGGAAACAAACCATAGAGATAGAACTTAGAACTACTTCATTTTGTCAAGTTTCACGGAGCTAGCACAAACCGTGTTTGATTTAGAGTTTCAAACACATCTATCTATATAGCAGAAAACAGAGTGAAACCCAAAATTCAAACTGTTACTGGAAATGAACGCTTGAACCTAGAAGAGTGAAAGTTGGGCAGCCAAGTGGGATTAGTGAACTGATCATTACCACCAAGTATCATCAAGATTTGGTGAAAAAATGTTTGCTGTGATTTCAGCAAACGAGTAGTTTTTTGGAAGCTTGGCAACCCCTTTCAAACGAAAGTGTTCTTCGCCAGTCTCTGCATGGGGTACTTCAAGAGGAAACAAACCATAGAGATAGAACTTAGAACTACTTCATTTTGTCAAGTTTCACGGAGCTAGCACAAACCGTGTTTGATTTAGAATTTCAAACACATCTATCTATATAGCAGAAACAGAGTGAAACCTAAAAATTAAAACTGTTACTGGAAACGAACGCTTGAACCTAGAAGAGTGAAAGTTGGGCAGCCAAGTGGGATTAGTGAACTGATCATTACCACCAAGTATAACAAAGATTTGGTGAAAAAAAGTTTGCTGAGATTTCAGCAAACTAGTAGTTTTTTGGAATCTTGGCAACCCCTTTAAAACGAAAGTGTTTTTCGCCAGTCTCTGCATGGGGTACTGCAAGAGGAAACAAACCATAGAGATAGAACTTAGAACTACGTCATTTGGTCAAGTTTCAAGGAGCTAGCACAACCGTGTTTGATTTACAGTTTCAAACACATCTATCTATATAGCAGAAAACAGAGTGAAACCTAAAAATTCAAAGTGTTACTGAAACGAACGCTTCAATCTAGAAGAGTGACAATTGGGCAGCCAAGTGGGCTTAGTGAACTGATCATTACCACCAAGTATCATCAAGATTTGGTGAAAAAATGGTTGCTGAGATTTCAGCAAACTAGTAGTTTTTTGGAAGCTTGGCAACCCCTTACAAACGAAAGTGTTCTTCGCCAGGCTCTGCATGGGGTACTTCAAGAGGAAACAAACCATAGAGATAGAACTTAGAACTACTTCATTTTGTCAAGTTTCAAGGCGCTAGCACAAACCGTGTTTGATTTAGAGTTTCAAACACAATCTATCTATATAGCAGAAAACAGAGTGAAACCTAAAAATTCAAACTGTTACTGGAAACGAACGCTTGAACCTAGAAGAGTGAAAGTTGGGCAGCCAAGTGGGATTAGTGAACTGATCATTACCACAAAGTATCATCAAGATTTGGTGAAAAAATGTTTGCTGAGATTTCAGCAAACTAGTAGTTTTTTGGAAGCTTGGCAACCCCTTTCAAACGAAAGTATTTTTCGCCAGTTTCTGCATGGGGTACTTCAAGAGGAAACAAACCATAGAGATAGAACTTAGAACTACTTCATTTGGTCAAGTTTCAAGGAGCTAGCACAAACCGTGTTTGATTTAGAGTTTCAAACACATCTATCTATATAGCAGAAAACAGAGTGAAACCTAAAAATTCAAAGTGTTACTGGAAACGAACGCTTGAACCTAGAAGAGTGAAAATTGGGCAGCCAAGTGGGCTTAGTGAACTGATCATTACCACCAAGTATCATCAAGATTTGGTGAAAAAATGTTTGCTGAGATTTCATCAAACTAGTAGTTTTTTGGAAGCTTGGCAACCCCTTTCAAACGAAAGTGTTCTTCGCCAGTCTCTGCATGGGGTACTTCAAGAGGAAACAAACCATAGAGATAGAACTTAGAACTACTTCATTTTGTCAAGTTTCACGGAGCTAGCACAAACCGTGTTTGATTTAGAGTTTCAAACACATCTATCTATATAGCAGAAAACAGAGTGAAACCTAAAAATTCAAACTGTTACTGGAAACGAACGCTTGAACCTAGAAGAGTGAAAGTTGGGCAGCCAAGTGGGATTAGTGAACTGATCATTACCACCAAGTGTCATCAAGATTTGGTGAAAAAATGTTTGATGAGATTTCAGCAAACTAGTAGTTTTTTGGAAGCTT
>NW_027510637.1:0-32033 GCF_048772815.1 Callospermophilus lateralis
AGTGAAACGTGAAAATTGAAACTGTTACTGCAAACGAATGCTTCAACCTAGAAGAACGAAAGTTTGGCAGCCAAGTGGGATTGTTGTAGTGACCATTACCTGAAAGTATCATGAAGATTGGATGAAAAAATGTATGCTGATATTTCAGGACTTTTGTAGATTTTGGAAGATTGGAAACCCCTTTCAATGAAGGTGTTTTTCGCCCATCTCTGCTTAGGGCTACATCAAGAGGAATAAAACCATAGAGATAGCACTTAGAATTACTTCATTCTGTGAAGTTTCAAGAAATTAGCACAAACCGTGTTTGATTTACAGTTCCAACTACATCTATCCATATAGGAGAAAACAGAGTGAAACCTAACAATCGAAACTGTTAGTGCAAACGAATGCTTCAACCTAGAATTACAAAACTTGGACAGCCAAGTGAGATTGTTGTAGTTATGATTACCTGAAAGTATTGTGAAGATTAGATGAAAAATATATGCTGAGAATTCAGGAGACTCATGGTTTCTTGGAAGCTTGGAAGACATTTTCAATGATAGTTTGTGCCCGACAGGCTCTGCTTAGGGCTTAATCAAGCGGAAACAAACCATAGAGATAGAACATGGAACTACTTCATTGTGTCAAGTTTCAAGAAGCTAGCACAAACCGTGTTTGATTTAGAGTTCTAACTACACCTCTCCGTATATGAGAAAACAGAGTGAAACGTGAAAATTGAAACTGTTACTGCAAACGAATGCTTCAACCTAGAAGAACGAAAGTTGGGCAGCCAAGTGGGATTGCTGTAGTCATCATTACCTGAAAGTATCATGAAGATTGGATGAAAAAATATATGCAGAGATTTCAGGACTTTTGTAAATTTTTGGAAGATTGGAAACCCCTTTCAATGAAGGTGTTTTTCGCCCATCTCTGCTTAGGGCTACATCAAGAGGAAACAAACCATAGAGATAGCACTTAGAACTACTTCATTCTGTGAAGTTTCAAGAAGCTAGCACAAACCGTGTTTGATTTACAGTTCCAACTACATCTATCCATATAGGAGAAAACAGAGTGAAACCTAACAATCGAAACTGTTAGTGCAAACGAATGCTTCAACCTAGAATTACAAAACTTGGGCAGCCAAGTGAGATTGTTGTAGTGATGATTACCTGAAAGTATTGTGAAGAATAGATGAAAAAATATATGCTGAGAATTCAGGAGACTCATGGTTTCTTGGAAGCTTGGAAGACATTTTCAATGATAGTTTGTGCCCGACAGGCTCTGCTTAGGGCTTAATCAAGCGGAAACAAACCATAGAGATAGAACATGAAACTACTTCATTGTGTCAAGTTTCAAGAAGCTAGCACAAACCGTGTTTGATTTAGAGTTCTAACTACACCTATCCGTATATGAGAAAACACAGTGAAACGTGAAAATTGAAAGTGTTACTGCAAATGAATGCTTCAACCTAGAAGAACGAAAGTTGGGCAGCCAAGTGGGATTGTTGTAGTGACCATTACCTGAAAGTATCATGAAGATTGGATGAAAAAATGTATGCTGATATTTCAGGACTTTTGTAGTTTTTTGGAAGATTGGAAACCCCTTTCAATGAAGGTGTTTTTCGCCCATCTCTGCTTAGGACTACATCAAGAGGAAACAATCCGTAGAGATAGAACATAGAACTACTTCATTCTGTGAAGTTTCAAGAAGCTAGCACAAACCGTGTTTCATTTACGGTTCCAACTACATCTATCCATATAGCAGAAAACAGAGTGAAACCTAACAATTGAAACTGTTAATGCAAACGAATGCTTCAACCTAGAAGTACGAAACTTGGGCAGCTAAGTGAGATTGTTGTAGTGATGATTACCTGAAAGTATTGTGAAGATTGGATGAAAAAATATATGCTGAGAATTCAGGAGACTCATGGTTTCTTGGAAGCTTGGAAGACCTTTTCAATGAAGGTGTTTGCCCGCAAGTCTCTGCTTAGGGCTTAATTAAGCAGAAACAAACTATGGAGATAGAACATGGAACTACTTCATTGTGTCAAGTTTCAAGAAGCTAGCACAAACCGTGTTTGATTTAGAGTTCTAAGTACACCTATCCGTATATGAAAAAACAGAGTGAAACATGAAAATTGAAACTGTTACTGAAAACGAATGCTTCAACATAGAACGAAAGTTGGGCAGCCAAGTGGGATTGTTGTAGTGATCACTACATGAAAGTATCATGAAGATTGGATGAAAAAATATATGCTGATATTTCAGGACTTTAGTAGTTTTTTGGAAGGTTGGAAACCCCTTTCAATGAAGGTGTTTTTCGCCCATCTCTGCTTAGGGCTACATCAAGAGGAAACAAACCATAGAGATAGAACTTAAAACTACTTCATTCTGTGAAGTTTCAAGAAGCTACCACAAACCGTGTTTGATTTACAGTTCCAACTACATCTATCCATATAGGAGAAAACAGAGTGAAACCTAACAATCGAAACTGTTAGTGCAAACGAATGCTTCAACCTAGAATTACAAAACTTGGGCAGCCAAGTGAGATTGTTGTAGTGATGATTACCTGAAAGTATTGTGAAGATTAGATGAAAAAATATATGCTGAGAATTCAGGAGACTTATGGTTTTTTGGAAGCTTGGAAGACCTTTTCAATGAAAGTTTGTTTCCCACAGGCTCTGCTTAGGGCTTAATCAAGCGGAAACAAACCATAGAGATAGAACATGGAACTACTTCTTTGTGTCAAGTTTCAATAAGCTAGCACAAACCGTGTTTGATTTAGAGTTCTAACTACACTTATCCATATATGAGAAAACAGAGTGAACGTGAAAATTGAAACTGTTACTGAAAACGAATGCTTCAACTTAGAAGAAGGAAAGTTGGGCAGCCAAGTGGGATTGTTGTAGTGATCACTACATGAATGTATCATGAAGATTGGAGGAAAAAATATATGCTGGTATTTCAGGACTTTAGTAGTTTTTTGGAAGATTGGAAACCCCTTTCAATGAAGGTGTTTTTCGCCCATCTCTGCTTAGGGCTACATCAAGAGGAAACAATCCATAGAGATAGAACTTAGAACTACTTCATTGTGTCAAGCTTCAAGAAGCTAGCACAAACCGTGTTTGATTTACACTTCCAACTACATCTATCCATATAGGAGAAAACAGAGTGAAACCTAACAATCGAAACCGTTAGTGCAAACGAATGCTTCAACCTAGAATTACAAAACTTGGGCAGCCAAGTGAGATTGTTGTAGTGATGATTACCTGAAAGTATTGTGAAGATTAGATGAAAAAATATATGCTGAGAATTCAGGAGACTCATGGTTTTTGGGAAGCTTGGAAGACCTTTTCAATGAAAGTTTGTTTCCGACAGGCTCTGCTTAGGGCTTAATCAAGCGGAAACAAACCATAGAGATAGAACATGGAACTACTTCATTGTGTCAAGTTTCAAGAAGCTAGCACAAACCGTGTTTGATTTAGAGTTCTAACTACACCTCTCCGTATATGAGAAAACAGAGTGAAACGTGAAAATTGAAACTGTTACTGCAAACAAATGCTTCAACCTAGAAGAACGAAAGTTGGGCAGCCAAGTGGGATTGTTGTAGTGATCATTACCTGAAAGTATCATGAAGATTGGATGAAAAAATATATGCAGAAATTTTAGGAATTTTGTAGATTTTGGAAGATTGGAAACCCCTTTCAATGAAGGTGTTTTTCGCCCATCTCTGCTTAGGGCTACATCAAGAGGAAACAAATCATAGAGACAGCACTTAGAACTACTTCATTCTGTGAAGTTTCAAGAAGCTAGCACAAACCGTATTTGATTTACAGTTCCAACTACATCTTTCCATATAGGAGAAAACAGAGTGAAACCTAACAATCGAAACTGTTAGTGCAAACGAATGCTTCAACCTAGAATTACAAAACTTGGGCAGCCAAGTGAGATTGTTGTAGTGATGATTACCTGAAAGTATTGTGAAGATTAGATGAAAAAATATATGCTGAGAATTCAGGAGACTCATGGTTTCTTGGAAGCTTGGAAGACATTTTCAATGATAGTTTGTGCCCGACAGGCTCTGCTTAGGGCTTAATCAAGCGGAAACAAACCATAGAGATAGAACATGAAACTACTTCATTGTGTCAAGTTTCAAGAAGCTAGCACAAACCGTGTTTGATTTAGAGTTCTAACTACACCTATCCGTATATGAGAAAACAGAGTGAAACGTGAAAATTGAAAGTGTTACTGCAAGCGAATGCTTCAACCTAGAAGAACGAAAGTTGGGCAGCCAAGTGGGATTGTTGTAGTGACCATTACCTGAAAGTATCATGAAGATTGGATGAAAAAATGTATGCTGATATTTCAGGACTTTTGTAGTTTTTTGGAAGATTGGAAACCCCTTTCAATGAAGGAGTTTTTCGCCCATCTCTGCTTAGGACTACATCAAGAGGAAACAATCCGCAGAGATAGAACTTAGAACTACTTCATTCTGTGAAGTTTCAAGAAGCTACCACAAACCGTGATTGATTTACGGTTCCAACTACATCTATCCATATAGCAGAAAACAGAGTGAAACCTAACAATCGAAACTGTTAGTGCAAACGAATGCTTCAACCTAGAAGTACGAAACTTGGGCAGCCAAGTGAGATTGTTGTAGTGATGATTACCTGAAAGTATTGTGAAGATTGGATGAAAAAATATATGCTGAGAATTCAGGAGACTCATGGTTTTTTGGAAGCTTGGAAGACCTTTTCAATGAAGGTGTTTGCCCGCAAGTCTCTGCTTAGGGCTTAATTAAGCGGAAACAAACTATGGAGATAGAACATGGAACTACTTCATTGTGTCAAGTTTCAAGAAGCTAGCACAAACCGTGTTTGATTTAGAGTTCTAACTACACCTATCCGTATATGAGAAAACAGAGTGAAACGTGAAAATTGAAACTGTTACTGAAAACGAATGCTTCAACTTAGAAGAACGAAAGTTGGGCAGCCAAGTGGGATTGGTGTAGTGATCACTACATGAAAGTATCATGAAGATTGGATGAAAAAATATATGCTGATATTTCAGGACTTTAGTAGTTTTTTGGAAGATTGGAAACCCCTTTCAATGAAGGTGTTTTTCGCCCATCTCTGCTTAGGGCTACATCAAGAGGAAACAATCCATAGAGATAGCACTTAGAACTACTTCATTCTGTGAAGTTTCAAGAAGCTAGCAGAAACCGTGTTTGATTTACGGTTCCAACGACATCTATCCATATAGCAGAAAACAGAGTGAAACCTAACAATCGAAACAGTTAGTGCAAACGAATGCTTCAACCTAGAAGTACGAAACTTGGGCAGCCAAGTGAGATTGTTGTAGTGATGATTACCTGAAAGTATTGTGAAGATTGGATGAAAAAATATATGCTGAGAATTCAGGAGACTCATGGTTTTTTGGAAGCTTGGAAGACCTTTTCAATGAAGGTGTTTGCCCGCAAGTCTCTGCTTAGGGCTTAATCAAGCGGAAACAAACCATAGAGATAGAACATGGAACTACTTCATTGTGTCAAGTTTCAAGAAGCTAGCACAAACCGTGTTTGATTTAGAGTTCTAACTACACCTATCCGTATATGAGAAAACAGAGTGAAACGTGAAAATTAAAACTGTTACTGCAAACGAATGCTTCAACCTAGAAGAACTAAAGTTGGGCAGCCAAGTGGGATTGTTGTAGTGACCATTACCTGAAAGTATCATGAAGATTGGATGAAAAAATGTATGCTGATATTTCAGGAGTTTTGTAGTTTTGTGGAAGATTGGAAACCCCTTTCAATGAATGTGTTTTTCGCCCATCTCTGCTAAGGGCTACATCAAGAGGAAACAATCCATAGAGATAGAACTTAGAACTACTTCATTCTGTGAAGTTTCAAGAAGCTAGCACAAACCGTGTTTGATTTACAGTTCCAACTACATCTATCCATATAGGAGAAAACAGAGTGAAACCTAACAATCGAAACTGTTAGTGCAAACGAATGCTTCAACCTAGAAGTACGAAACTTGGGCAGCCAAGTGAGATTGTTGTAGTGATGATTACCTGAAAGTATTGTGAAGATTGGATGAAAAAATATATGCTGAGAATTCAGGAGACTCATGGTTTTTTGGAAGCTTGGAAGACCTTTTCAATGAAAGTTTGTGCCCGACAGGCTCTGCTTAGTGTTTAATCAAGCGGAAACAAACCATAGAGATAGAACATGGAACTACTTCATTGTGTCAAGTTTCAAGAAGCTAGCACAAACCGTGTTTGATTTAGAGTTCTAAGTACACCTATCCGTATATGAAAAAACAGAGTGAAACATGAAAATTGAAACTGTTACTGAAAACGAATGCTTCAACATAGAACGAAAGTTGGGCAGCCAAGTGGGATTGTTGTAGTGATCACTACATGAAAGTATCATGAAGATTGGATGAAAAAATATATGCTGATATTTCAGGACTTTAGTAGTTTTTTGGAAGGTTGGAAACCCCTTTCAATGAAGGTGTTTTTCGCCCATCTCTGCTTAGGGCTACATCAAGAGGAAACAAACCATAGAGATAGAACTTAAAACTACTTCATTCTGTGAAGTTTCAAGAAGCTACCACAAACCGTGTTTGATTTACAGTTCCAACTACATCTATCCATATAGGAGAAAACAGAGTGAAACCTAACAATCGAAACTGTTAGTGCAAACGAATGCTTCAACCTAGAATTACAAAACTTGGGCAGCCAAGTGAGATTGTTGTAGTGATGATTACCTGAAAGTATTGTGAAGATTAGATGAAAAAATATATGCTGAGAATTCAGGAGACTTATGGTTTTTTGGAAGCTTGGAAGACCTTTTCAATGAAAGTTTGTTTCCCACAGGCTCTGCTTAGGGCTTAATCAAGCGGTAACAAACCATAGAGATAGAACATGGAACTACTTCATTGTGTCAAGTTTCAAGAAGCTAGCACAAACCGTGTTTGATTTAGAGTTCTAACTACACCTATCCGTATATGAGAAAACAGAGTGAAACGTGAAAATTGAAACTGTTACTGAAAACGAATGCTTCAACTTAGAAGAAGGAAAGTTGGGCAGCCAAGTGGGATTGTTGTAGTGATCACTACATGAATGTATCATGAGGATTGGAGGAAAAAATATATGCTGGTATTTCAGGACTTTAGTAGTTTTTTGGAAGATTGGAAACCCCATTCAATGAAGGTGTTTTTCGCCCATCTCTGCTTAGGGCTACATCAAGAGGAAACAATCCATAGAGATAGAACTTAGAACTACTTCATTGTGTCAAGCTTCAAGTAGCTAGCACAAACCGTGTTTGATTTACACTTCCAACTACATCTATCCATATAGGAGAAAACAGAGTGAAACCTAACAATCGAAACCGTTAGTGCAAACGAATGCTTCAACCTAGAATTACAAAACTTGGGCAACCAAGTGCGATTGTTGTATGAAGATTACCTGAAAGTATTGTGAAGATTAGATGAAAAAATATATGCTAAGAATTCAGGAGACTCATGGTTTTTGGGAAGCTTGGAAGACCTTTTCAATGAAAGTTTGTTTCCGACAGGCTCTGCTTTAGGGCTTAATCAAGCGGAAACAAACCATAGAGATAGAACATGGAACTACTTCATTGTGTCAAGTTTCAAGAAGCTAGCACAAACCGTGTTTGATTTAGATTTCTAACTACACCTCTCCGTATATGAGAAAACAGAGTGAAACGTGAAAATTGAAACTGTTACTGCAAACGAATGCTTCAACCTAGAAGAACGAAAGTTGGCCAGCCAAGTGGGATTGTTGTAGTGATCATTACCTGAAAGTATCATGAAGATTGGATGAAAAAATATATGCAGAAATTTTAGGAATTTTTTAGATTTTGGAAGATTGGAAACCCCTTTCAATGAAGGTGTTTTTCGCCCATCTCTGCTTAGGGCTACATCAAGAGGAAACAAACATAGAGACAGCACTTAGAACTACTTCATTCTGTGAAGTTTCAAGAAGCTAGCACAAACCGTATTTGATTTACAGTTCCAACTACATCTTTCCATATAGGAGAAAACAGAGTGAAACCTAACAATCGAAACTGTTAGTGCAAACGAATGCTTCAACCTAGAATTACAAAACTTGGGCAGCCAAGTGAGATTGTTGTAGTGATGATTACCTGAAAGTATTGTGAAGATTAGATGAAAAATATATGCTGAGAATTCAGGAGACTCATGGTTTCTTGGAAGCTTGGAAGACATTTTCAATGATAGTTTGTGCCCGACAGGCTCTGCTTTGGCTTAATCAAGCGGAAACAAACCATAGAGATAGAACATGAAACTACTTCATTGTGTCAAGTTTCAAGAAGCTAGCACAAACCGTGTTTGATTTAGAGTTCTAACTACACCTATCCGTATATGAGAAAACAGAGTGAAACGTGAAAATTGAAAGTGTTACTGCAAGCGAATGCTTCAACCTAGAAGAACGAAAGTTGGGCAGCCAAGTGGGATTGTTTGTAGTGACCATTACCTGAAAGTATCATGAAGATTGGATGAAAAAAATGTATGCTGATATTTCAGGACTTTTGTAGTTTTTTGGAAGATTGAAACCCCTTTCAATGAAGGAGTTTTTCGCCCATCTCTGCTTAGGACTACATCAAGAGGAAACAATCCATAGAGATAGAACTTAGAACTACTTCATTCTGTGAAGTTTCAAGAAGCTACCACAAACCGTGTTTGATTTACGGTTCCAACTACATCTATCCATATAGCAGAAAACAGAGTGAAACCTAACAATCGAAACTGTTAGTGCAAACGAATGCTTCAACCTAGAAGTACGAAAGTTGGGCAGCCAAGTGAGATTGTTGTAGTGATGATTACCTGAAAGTATTGTGAAGATTGGATGAAAAAATATATGCTGAGAATTCAGGAGACTCATGGTTTTTTGGAAGCTTGGAAGACCTTTTCAATGAAGGTGTTTGCCCGCAAGTCTCTGCTTAGGGCTTAATTAAGCGGAAACAAACTATGGAGATAGAACATGGAACTACTTCATTGTGTCAAGTTTCAAGAAGCTAGCACAAACCGTGTTTGATTTAGAGTTCTAACTACACCTCTCCGTATATGAGAAAACAGAGTGAAACGTGAAAATTGAAACTGTTACTGAAAACGAATGCTTCAACTTAGAAGAACGAAAGTTGGGCAGCCAAGTGGGATTGTTGTAGTGATCACTACATGAAAGTATCATGAAGATTGGATGAAAAAATATATGCTGATATTTCAGGAATTTAGTAGTTTTTTGGAAGATTGGAAACCCCTTTCAATGAAGGTGTTTTTCGCCCATCTCTGCTTAGGGCTACATCAAGAGGAAACAATCCATAGAGATAGCACTTAGAACTACTTCATTCTGTGAAGTTTCAAGAAGCTAGCAGAAACCGTGTTTGATTTACGGTTCCAACGACATCTATCCATATAGCAGAAAACAGAGTGAAACCTAACAATCGAAACAGTTAGTGCAAACGAATGCTTCAACCTAGAAGTACGAAACTTGGGCAGCCAAGTGAGATTGTTGTAGTGATGATTACCTGAAAGTATTGTGAAGATTGGATGAAAAAATATATGCTGAGAATTCAGGAGACTCATGGTTTTTTGGAAGCTTGGAAGACCTTTTCAATGAAGGTGTTTGCCCTCAAGTCTCTGCTTAGGGCTTAATCAAGCGGAAACAAACCATAGAGATAGAACATGGAACTACTTCATTGTGTCAAGTTTCAAGAAGCTAGCACAAACCGTGTTTGATTTAGAGTTCTAACTACACCTATCCGTATATGAGAAAACAGAGTGAAACGTGAAAATTGAAACTGTTACTGCAAACGAATGCTTCAACCTAGAAGAACTAAAGTTGGGCAGCCAAGTGGGATTGTTGTAGTGACCATTACCTGAAAGTATCATGAAGATTGGATGAAAAAATGTATGCTGATATTTCAGGACTTTTGTAGTTTTGTGGAAGATTGGAAACCCCTTTCAATGAATGTGTTTTTCGCCCATCTCTGCTAAGGGCTACATCAAGAGGAAACAATCCATAGAGATAGAACTTAGAAATACTTCATTCTGTGAAGTTTCAAGAAGCTAGCACAAACCGTGTTTGATTTACAGTTCCAACTACATCTATCCATATAGGAGAAAACAGAGTGAAACCTAACAATCGAAACTGTTAGTGCAAATGAATGCTTCAACCTAGAAGTACGAAACTTGGGCAGCCAAGTGAGATTGTTGTAGTGATGATTACCTGAAAGTATTGTGAAGATTGGATGAAAAAATATATGCTGAGAATTCAGGAGACTCATGGTTTTTTGGAAGCTTGGAAGACCTTTTCAATGAAAGTTTGTGCCCGACAGGCTCTGCTTAGTGTTTAATCAAGCGGAAAAAAACCATAGAGATAGAACATGGAACTACTTCATTGTGTCAAGTTTCAAGAAGCTAGCACAAACCGTGTTTGATTTAGAGTTCTAAGTACACCTATCCGTATATGAAAAAACAGAGTGAAACATGAAAATTGAAACTGTTACTGAAAACGAATGCTTCAACATAGAACGAAAGTTGGGCAGCCAAGTGGGATTGTTGTAGTGATCACTACATGAAAGTATCATGAAGATTGGATGAAAAAATATATGCTGATATTTCAGGACTTTAGTAGTTTTTTGGAAGGTTGGAAACCCCTTTCAATGAAGGTGTTTTTCGCCCATCTCTGCTTAGGGCTACATCAAGAGGAAACAAACCATAGAGATAGAACTTAAAACTACTTCATTCTGTGAAGTTTCAAGAAGCTACCACAAACCGTGTTTGATTTACAGTTCCAACTACATCTATCCATATAGGAGAAAACAGAGTGAAACCTAACAATCGAAACTGTTAGTGCAAACGAATGCTTCAACCTAGAATTACAAAACTTGGGCAGCCAAGTGAGATTGTTGTAGTGATGATTACCTGAAAGTATTGTGAAGATTAGATGAAAAAATATATGCTGAGAATTCAGGAGACTTATGGTTTTTTGGAAGCTTGGAAGACCTTTTCAATGAAAGTTTGTTTCCCACAGGCTCTGCTTAGGGCTTAATCAAGCGGAAACAAACCATAGAGATAGAACATGGAACTACTTCATTGTGTCAAGTTTCAAGAAGCTAGCACAAACCGTGTTTGATTTAGAGTTCTAACTACACCTATCCGTATATGAGAAAACAGAGTGAAACGTGAAAATTGAAACTGTTACTGAAAACGAATGCTTCAACTTAGAAGAAGGAAAGTTGGGCAGCCAAGTGGGATTGTTGTAGTGATCACTACATGAATGTATCATGAAGATTGGAGGAAAAAATATATGCTGGTATTTCAGGACTTTAGTAGTTTTTTGGAAGATTGGAAACCCCATTCAATGAAGTTGTTTTTCGCCCATCTCTGCTTAGGGCTACATCAAGAGGAAACAATCCATAGAGATAGAACTTAGAACTACTTCATTGTGTCAAGCTTCAAGAAGCTAGCACAAACCGTGTTTGATTTACACTTCCAACTACATCTATCCATATAGGAGAAAACAGAGTGAAACCTAACAATCGAAACCGTTAGTGCAAACGAATGCTTCAACCTAGAATTACAAAACTTGGGCAGCCAAGTGAGATTGTTGTAGTGATGATTACCTGAAAGTATTGTGAAGATTAGATGAAAAAATATATGCTGAGAATTCAGGAGACTCATGGTTTTTGGGAAGCTTGGAAGACCTTTTCAATGAAAGTTTGTTTCCGACAGGCTCTGCTTAGGGCTTAATCAAGCGGAAACAAACCATAGAGATAGAACATGGAACTACTTCATTGTGTCAAGTTTCAAGAAGCTAGCACAAACCATGTTTGATTTAGAGTTCTAACTACACCTATCCGTATATGAGAAAACAGAGTGAAACGTGAAAATTGAAACTGTTACTGCAAACGAATGCTTCAACCTAGAAGAACGAAAGTTGGGCAGCCAAGTGGGATTGTTGTAGTGATCATTACCTGAAAGTATCATGAAGATTGGATGAAAAAATATATGCAGAAATTTTAGGAATTTTGTAGATTTTGGAAGATTGGAAACCCCTTTCAATGAAGGTGTTTTTCGCCCATCTCTGCTTAGGGCTACATCAAGAGGAAACAAAACATAGAGACAGCACTTAGAACTACTTCATTCTGTGAAGTTTCAAGAAGCTAGCACAAACCGTATTTGATTTACAGTTCCAACTACATCTATCCATATAGGAGAAAACAGAGTGAAACCTAACAATCGAAACTGTTAGTGCAAACGAATGCTTCAACCTAGAATTACAAAACTTGGGCAGCCAAGTGAGATTGTTGTAGTGATGATTACCTGAAAGTATTGTGAAGATTGGATGAAAAAATATATGCTGAGAATTCAGGAGACTCATGGTTTTTTGGAAGCTTGGAAGACCTTTTCAATGAAGGTGTTTGCCCGCAAGTCTCTGCTTAGGGCTTAATTAAGCGGAAACAAACTATGGAGATAGAACATGGAACTACTTCATTGTGTCAAGTTTCAAGAAGCTAGCACAAACCGTGTTTGATTTAGAGTTCTAACTACACCTATCCGTATATGAGAAAACAGAGTGAAACGTGAAAATTGAAACTGTTACTGAAAACGAATGCTTCAACTTAGAAGAACGAAAGTTGGGCAGCCAAGTGGGATTGTTGTAGTGATCACTACATGAAAGTATCATGAAGATTGGATAAAAAAATATATGCTGATATTTCAGGACTTTAGTAGTTTTTTGGAAGATTGGAAACCCCTTTCAATGAAGGTGTTTTTCGCCCATCTCTGCTTAGGGCTACATCAAGAGGAAACAATCCATAGAGATAGCACTTAGAACTACTTCATTTTGTGAAGTTTCAAGAAGCTAGCAGAAACCGTGTTTGATTTACGGTTCCAACGACATCTATCCATATAGCAGAAAACAGAGTGAAACCTAACAATCGAAACAGTTAGTGCAAACGAATGCTTCAACCTAGAAGTACGAAACTTGGGCAGCCAAGTGAGATTGTTGTAGTGATGATTACCTGAAAGTATTGTGAAGATTGGATGAAAAAATATATGCTGAGAATTCAGGAGACTCATGGTTTTTTGGAAGCTTGGAAGACCTTTTCAATGAAGGTGTTTGCCCGCAAGTCTCAGCTTAGGGCTTAATTAAGCGGAAACAAACTATGGAGAGAGAACATGGAACTACTTCATTGTGTCAAGTTTCAAGAAGCTAGCACAAACCGTGTTTGATTTAGAGTTCTAACTACACATATCCGTATATGAGAAAACAGAGTGAAACGTGAAAATTGAAACTGTTACTGAAAACGAATGCTTCAACTTAGAAGAACGAAAGTTGGGCAGCCAAGTGGGATTGTTGTAGTGACCATTACCTGAAAGTATCATGAAGATTGGATGAAAAAATGTATGCTGATATTTCAGGACTTTTGTAGTTTTTTGGAAGATTGGAAACCCCTTTCAATGAATGTGTTTTTCGCCCATCTCTGCTTAGGGCTACATCAAGAGGAAACAATCCATAGAGATAGAACTTAGAACTACTTCATTCTGTGAAGTTTCAAGAAGCTAGCACAAACCGTGTTTGATTTACAGTTCCAACTACATCTATCCATATAGGAGAAAACAGAGTGAAACCTAACAATCGAAACTGTTAGTGCAAACGAATGCTTCAACCTAGAATTACAAAACTTGGGCAGCCAAGTGAGATTGTTGTAGTGATGATTACCTGAAAGTATTGTGAAGATGAGATGAAAAAATATATGCTGAGAATTCAGGAGACTCATGGTTTCTTGGAAGCTTGGAAGACATTTTCAATGATAGTTTGTGCCCGACAGGCTCTGCTTAGGGCTTAATCAAGCGGAAACAAACCATAGAGATAGAACATGAAACTACTTCATTGTGTCAAGTTTCAAGAAGCTAGCACAAACCGTGTTTGATTTAGAGTTCTAACTACACCTATCCGTATATGAGAAAACACAGTGAAACGTGAAAATTGAAAGTGTTACTGCAAATGAATGCTTCAACCTAGAAGAACGAAAGTTGGGCAGCCAAGTGGGATTGCTGTAGTGACCATTACCTGAAAGTATCATGAAGATTGGATGAAAAAATGTATGCTGATATTTCAGGAATTTTGTATTTTTTTGGAAAATTGGAAACCCCTTTCAATGAAGGTGTTTTTCGCCCATCTCTGCTTAGGACTACATCAAGAGGAAACAATCCGTAGAGATAGAACATAGAACTACTTCATTCTGTGAAGTTTCAAGAAGCTAGCACAAACCGTGTTTCATTTACGGTTCCAACTACATCTATCCATATAGCAGAAAACAGAGTGAAACCTAACAATTGAAACTGTTAGTGCAAACGAATGCTTCAACCTAGAAGTACGAAACTTGGGCAGCTAAGTGAGATTGTTGTAGTGATGATTACCTGAAAGTATTGTGAAGATTGGATGAAAAAATATATGCTGAGAATTCAGGAGACTCATGGTTTTTTGGAAGCTTGGAAGACCTTTTCAATGAAGGTGTTTGCCCGCAAGTCTCTGCTTAGGGCTTAATTAAGCAGAAACAAACTATGGAGATAGAACATGGAACTACTTCATTGTGTCAAGTTTCAAGAAGCTAGCACAAACCGTGTTTGATTTAGAGTTCAAAGTACACCTATCCGTATATGAAAAAACAGAGTGAAACATGAAAATTGAAACTGTTACTGAAAACGAATGCTTCATCATAGAACGAAAGTTGGGCAGCCAAGTGGGATTGTTGTAGTGATCACTACATGAAAGTATCATGAAGATTCGATGAAAAAATATATGCTGATATTTCAGGACTTTAGTAGTTTTTTGGAAGGTTGGAAACCCCTTTCAATGAAGGTGTTTTTCGCCCATCTCTGCTTAGGGCTACATCAAGAGGAAACAAACCATAGAGATAGAACTTAAAACAACTTCATTCTGTGAAGTTTCAAGAAGCTACCACAAACCGTGTTTGATTTACAGTTCCAACTACATCTATCCATATAGGAGAAAACAGAGTGAAACCTAACAATCGAAACTGTTAGTGCAAACGAATGCTTCAACCTAGAATTACAAAACTTGGGCAGCCAAGTGAGATTGTTGTAGTGATGATTACCTGAAAGTATTGTGAAGATTAGATGAAAAAATATATGCTGAGAATTCAGGAGACTTATGGTTTTTTGGAAGCTTGGAAGACCTTTTCAATGAAAGTTTGTTTCCCACAGGCTCTGCTTAGGGCTTAATCAAGCGGAAACAAACCATAGAGATAGAACATGGAACTACTTCATTGTGTCAAGTTTCAAGAAGCTAGCACAAACCGTGTTTGATTTAGAGTTCTAACTACACCTATCCGTATATGAGAAAACAGAGTGAAACGTGAAAATTGAAACTGTTACTGAAAACGAATGCTTCAACTTAGAAGAAGGAAAGTTGGGCAGCCAAGTGGGATTGTTGTAGTGATCACTACATGAATGTATCATGAAGATTGGAGGAAAAAATATATGCTGGTATTTCAGGACTTTAGTAGTTTTTTGGAAGATTGGAAACCCCATTCAATGAAGGTGTTTTTCGCCCATCTCTGCTTAGGGCTACATCAAGAGGAAACAATCCATAGAGATAGAACTTAGAACTACTTCATTGTGTCAAGCTTCAAGAAGCTAGCACAAACCGTGTTTGATTTACACTTCCAACTACATCTATCCATATAGGAGAAAACAGAGTGAAACCTAACAATCGAAACCGTTAGTGCAAACGAATGCTTCAACCTAAAATTACAAAACTTGGGCAGCCAAGTGAGATTGTTGTAGTGATGATTACCTGAAAGTATTGTGAAGATTAGATGAAAAAATATATGCTGAGAATTCAGGAGACTCATGGTTTTTGGGAAGCTTGGAAGACCTTTTCAATGAAAGTTTGTTTCCGACAGGCTCTGCTTAGGGCTTAATCAAGCGGAAACAAACCATAGAGATAGAACATGGAACTACTTCATTGTGTCAAGTTTCAAGAAGCTAGCACAAACCGTGTTTGATTTAGAGTTCTAACTACACCTCTCCGTATATGAGAAAACAGAGTGAAACGTGAAAATTGAAACTGTTACTGCAAACGAATGCTTCAACCTAGAAGAACGAAAGTTGGGCAGCCAAGTGGGATTGTTGTAGTGATCATTACCTGAAAGTATCATGAAGATTGGATGAAAAAATATATGCAGAAATTTTAGGAATTTTTTAGATTTTGGAAGATTGGAAACCCCTTTCAATGAAGGTGTTTTTCGCCCATCTCTGCTTAGGGCTACATCAAGAGGAAACAAAACATAGAGACAGCACTTAGAACTACTTCATTCTGTGAAGTTTCAAGAAGCTAGCACAAACCGTATTTGATTTACAGTTCCAACTACATCTTTCCATATAGGAGAAAACAGAGTGAAACCTAACAATCGAAACTGTTAGTGCAAACGAATGCTTCAACCTAGAATTACAAAACTTGGGCAGCCAAGTGAGATTGTTGTAGTGATGATTACCTGAAAGTATTGTGAAGATTGGATGAAAAAATATATGCTGAGAATTCAGGAGACTCATGGTTTCTTGGAAGCTTGGAAGACATTTTCAATGATAGTTTGTGCCCGACAGGCTCTGCTTAGGGCTTAATCAAGCGGAAACAAACCATAGAGATAGAACATGGAACTACTTCATTGTGTCAAGTTTCAAGAAGCTAGCACAAACCGTGTTTGATTTAGAGTTCTAACTACACCTATCCGTATATGAGAAAACAGAGTGAAACGTGAAAATTGAAAGTGTTACTGCAAGCGAATGCTTCAACCTAGAAGAACGAAAGTTGGGCAGCCAAGTGGGATTGTTGTAGTGACCATTACCTGAAAGTATCATGAAGATTGGATGAAAAAATGTATGCTGATATTTCAGGACTTTTGTAGTTTTTTGGAAGATTGGAAACCCCTTTCAATGAAGGAGTTTTTCGCCCATCTCTGCTTAGGACTACATCAAGAGGAAACAATCCATAGAGATAGAACTTAGAACTACTTCATTCTGTGAAGTTTCAAGAAGCTACCACAAACCGTGTTTGATTTACAGTTCCAACTACATCTATCCATATAGCAGAAAACAGAGTGAAACCTAACAATCGAAACTGTTAGTGCAAACGAATGCTTCAACCTAGAAGTACGAAAGTTGGGCAGCCAAGTGAGATTGTTGTAGTGATGATTACCTGAAAGTATTGTGAAGATTGGATGAAAAAATATATGCTGAGAATTCAGGAGACTCATGGTTTTTTGGAAGCTTGGAAGACCTTTTCAATGAAGGTGTTTGCCCGCAAGTCTCTGCTTAGGGCTTAATTAAGCGGAAACAAACTATGGAGATAGAACATGGAACTACTTCATTGTGTCAAGTTTCAAGAAGCTAGCACAAACCGTGTTTGATTTAGAGTTCTAACTACACCTATCCGTATATGAGAAAACAGAGTGAAACGTGAAAATTGAAACTGTTACTGAAAACGAATGCTTCAACTTAGAAGAACGAAAGTTGGGCAGCCAAGTGGGATTGTTGTAGTGATCACTACATGAAAGTATCATGAAGATTGGATGAAAAAATATATGCTGATATTTCAGGACTTTAGTAGTTTTTTGGAAGATTGGAAACCCCTTTCAATGAAGGTGTTTTTCGCCCATCTCTGCTTAGGGCTACATCAAGAGGAAACAATCCATAGAGATAGCACTTAGAACTACTTCATTCTGTGAAGTTTCAAGAAGCTAGCAGAAACCGTGTTTGATTTACGGTTCCAACGACATCTATCCATATAGCAGAAAACAGAGTGAAACCTAACAATCGAAACAGTTAGTGCAAACGAATGCTTCAACCTAGAAGTACGAAACTTGGGCAGCCAAGTGAGATTGTTGTATTGATGATTACCTGAAAGTATTGTGAAGATTGGATGAAAAAATATATGCTGAGAATTCAGGAGACTCATGGTTTTTTGGAAGCTTGGAAGACCTTTTCAATGAAGGTGTTTGCCCGCAAGTCTCTGCTTAGGGCTTAATCAAGCGGAAACAAACCATAGAGATAGAACATGGAACTACTTCATTGTGTCAAGTTTCAAGAAGCTAGCACAAACCGTGTTTGATTTAGAGTTCTAACTACACCTATCCGTATATGAGAAAACAGAGTGAAACGTGAAAATTGAAACTGTTACTGCAAACGAATGCTTCAACCTAGAAGAACTAAAGTTGGGCAGCCAAGTGGGATTGTTGTAGTGACCATTACCTGAAAGTATCATGAAGATTGGATGAAAAAATGTATGCTGATATTTCAGGACTTTTGTAGTTTTGTGGAAGATTGGAAACCCCTTTCAATGAATGTGTTTTTCGCCCATCTCTGCTTAGGGCTACATCAAGAGGAAACAATCCATAGAGATAGAACTTAGAACTACTTCATTCTGTGAAGTTTCAAGAAGCTAGCACAAACCGTGTTTGATTTATAGTTCCAACTACATCTATCCATATAGGAGAAAACAGAGTGAAACCTAACAATCGAAACTGTTAGTGCAAACGAATGCTTCAACCTAGAAGTACGAAACTTGGGCAGCCAAGTGAGATTGTTGTAGTGATGATTACCTGAAAGTATTGTGAAGATTGGATGAAAAAATATATGCTGAGAATTCAGGAGACTCATGGTTTTTTGGAAGCTTGGAAGACCTTTTCAATGAAAGTTTGTGCCCGACAGGCTCTGCTTAGTGTTTAATCAAGCGGAAACAAACCATAGAGATACAACATGGAACTACTTCATTGTGTCAAGTTTCAAGAAGCTAGCACAAACCGTGTTTGATTTAGAGTTCTAACTACACCTATCCGTATATGAGAAAACAGAGTGAAACGTGAAAATTGAAACTGTTACTGCAAACGAATGCTTCAACCTAGAAGAACGAAAGTTGGGCAGCCAAGTGGGATTGTTGTAGTGATCATTACCTGAAAGTATCATGAAGATTCGATGAAAAAATATATGCAGAGATTTCAGGACTTTTGTAGATTTTGGAAGATTGGAAACCCCTTTCAATGAAGGTGTTTTTCGCCCATCTCTGCTTAGGGCTACATCAAGAGGATACAAACCATAGAGATAGAACTTAAAACTACTTCATTCTGTGAAGTTTCAAGAAGCTAGCACAAACCGTGTTTGATTTACAGATCCAACTACATCTATCCATATAAGAGAAAACAGAGTGAAACCTAACAATCGAAACTGTTAGTGCAAACGAATGCTTCAACCTAGAATTACAAACTTGGGCAGCCAAGTGAGATTGTTGTAGTGATGATTACCTGAAAGTATTGTGAAGATTAGATGAAAAAATATATGCTGAGAATTCAGGAGACTCATGGATTCTTGGAAGCTTGGAAGACATTTTCAATGATAGTTTGTGCCCGACAGGCTCTGCTTAGGGCTTAATCAAGCGGAAACAAACCATAGAGATAGAACATGAAACTACTTCATTGTGTCAAGTTTCAAGAAGCTAGCACAAACCGTGTTTGATTTACAGTTCCAACTACATCTATCCATATAGGAGAAAACAGAGTGAAACCTAACAATCGAAACTGTTAGTGCAAACGAATGCTTCAACCTAGAAGAACGAAAGTTGGGCAGCCAAGTGGGATTGTTGTAGTGACCATTACCTGAAAGTATCATGAAGATTGGATGAAAAAATGTATGCTGATATTTCAGGACTTTTTAGTTTTTTGGAAGATTGGAAACCCCTTTCAATGAAGGTGTTTTTCGCCCATCTCTGCTTAGGGCTACATCAAGAGGAAACAATCCATAGAGATAGCACTTAGAACTACTTCATTCTGTGAAGTTTCAAGAAGCTAGCACAAACCGTGTTTGATTTACGTTTCCAACTACATCTATCCATATAGCAGAAAACAGAGTGAAACCTAACAATCGAAACTGTTAGTGCAAACGAATGCTTCAACCTAGAAGTACGAAACTTGGGCAGCCAAGTGAGATTGTTGTAGTGATGATTACCTGAAAGTATTGTGAAGATTGGATGAAAAAAATATATGCTGAGAATTCAGGAGACTCATGGTTTTTTGGAACCTTGGGAGACCTTTTCAATGAAGGTGTTTGCCCGCAAGTCTCTGCATAGGGCTTAATTAAACGGAAACAAACTATGGAGATAGAACATGGAACTACTTCATTGTGTCAAGTTTCAAGAAGCTAGCACAAACCGTGTTTGATTTAGAGTTTTAACTACACCTATCCGTATATGAGAAAACAGAGTGAAACGTGAAAATTGAAACTGTTACTGAAAACGAATACTTCAACTTAGAAGAACGAAAGTTGGGCAGCCAAGTGGGATTGATGTAGTGATCACTACATGAAAGTATCATGAAGATTGGATGAAAAAATATATGCTGATATTTCAGGACTTTAGTAGTTTCTTGGAAGATTGGAAACCCCTTTCAATGAAGGTGTTTTTCGCCCATCTCTGCTTAGGGCTACATCAAGAGGAAACAATCCATAGAGATAGCACTTAGAACTACTTCATTCTGTCAAGTTTCCAGAAGCTAGCAGAAACCGTGTTTGATTTACGGTTCCAACTACATCTATCCATATAGCAGAAAACAGAGTGAAACCTAACAATCGAAACTGTTAGTGCAAACAAACGCTTCAACCTAGAAGTACGAAACTTGGGCAGCCAAGTGAGATTGTTGTAGTGATGATTACCTGAAAGTATCGTGAAGATTGGAGGAAAAAATATATGCTCATATTTCAGGACTTTTGTAGTTTTTTGGAAGATTGGAAACCCCTTTCAATGAAGGTGTTTTTTGCCCATCTCTGCTTATGGCTACATCAAGAGGAAACAAACCATAGAGATAGAACTTAGAACTACTTCATTCTGTGAAGTTTCAAGAAGCTAGCACAAACCGTGTTTGATTTACAGTTCCAACTACATCTATCCATATAGGAGAAAACAGAGTGAAACCTAACAATCGAAGCTGTTAGTGCAAACGAATGCTTCAACCTAGAATTACAAAACTTGGGCAGCCTAGTGAGATTGTTGTAGTGATGATTACCTGAAAGTATTGTGAAGATTGGATGAAAAAATATATGCTGAGAATGCAGGAGACTCATGGTTTTTTGGAAGCTTGGAGGACTTTATCTTTTTCTTTTTTTTAAAATTAATTTTTATTGTAGGTTGTTCAAAACATTACATAGTTCTTGATATATCATATTTCACACTTTGATTCAAGTGGGATATGAGCTCCCATTTTTACCCCATATACAGATTGCAGAATCACTTCAGTTGCACAACCATTGATTTACATATTGCCATTCTGGTGTCTGTTGTATTCTGCTGCCTTTCCTATCCTCTACTATCCCCCCTCCCCCCTCCCCTCCCCTCTTCTCTCTCTACCCCCTCTACTGTAATTCATTTCTCCCCCTTATATTTCCCTCCTTTCCCCTCACTTCCTCTTGTATGTAATTTTGTATACCCCTGCGGGTCTCCTTCCATTTACATGCAATTTCCCTTCTCTCTCCCTTTCCCTCCCACCTCTCATCCCTGTTTAATGTTAATCTTCTTCTCATGCTCTTCTTCCCTACTCTGTTCTTAGTTACTCTCCTTATATCAAAGAAGACATTTGGCATTTGTTTTTAAGGGATTGGCTAGCTTCACTTAGCATAATCTGCTCTAATGCCATCCATTTCCTCCAAATTCTATGATTTTGTCATTTCTTAATGCAGAGTAATACTCCATTGTGTATAAATGCCACATTTTTTTTATCCATTCGTCTATTGAAGGGCATCTAGGTTGGTTCCACAGTCTTGCTATTGTGAATTGTGCTGCTATGAACATGGATGTAGCAGTGTCCCTATAGTGTGCTCTTTTTAGGTCTTTAGGGAATAGACCGAGTAGTGGAATAGCTGGATCAAATGGTGGTTCCATTCCGAGCTTTCCAAGAAATCTCCATACTGCTTTCCAAATTGGCCGCACCAATTTGCAGTCCCACCAGCAATGTACAAGAGTACCCTTTTCCCCACATCCTCGCCAGCACTTGTTGCTGTTTGACTTCCTAATGGCTGCCAATCTTACTGGAGTGAGATGGTATCTTAGGGTGGTTTTGATTTGCATTTCTCTGACTGCTAGAGATGGTGAGCATTTTTTCATATACTTGTTGATTGATTGTATGTCCTCCTCTGAGAAATTTCTGTTCAGGTCCTTGGCCCATTTGTTGATTGGGTTATTCGTTATCTCATTGTCTAATTTTTTTAGTTCTTTGTATATTCTGGATATTAGAGCTCTGTCTGAAGTGTGAGGAGTAAAGATTTGTTCCCAGGACGTAGGCTCCCTATTTACCTCTCTTATTGTTTCTTTTGCTGAGAAAAAACTTTTTAGTTTGAGTAAGTCCCATTTGTTGATTCTAGTTATTAACTGTTGTGCTACGGGTGTCCTATTGAGGAATTTGGAGCCCGACCCCACAGTATGTAGATCATAGCCAACTTTTTCTTCTATCAGACGCCATGTCTCTGATTTGATATCAAGTTCCTTGATCCACTTTGAGTTAACTTTTGTGCATGGCGAGAGAAAGGGATTCAGTTTCATTTTGTTGCATATGGATTTCCAGTTTTCCCAACACCATTTGTTGATGATGCTATCCTTCTTCCATTGCATGCTTTTAGCCCCTTTATCAAATATAAGATAGTTGTAGTTTTGTGGATTGGTTTCTGTGTCCTCTATTCTGTACCATTGGTCCACCTGCCTGTTTTGGTACCAGTACCATGCTGTTTTTGTTACTATTGCTCTATAGTATAGTTTGAAGTCTGGTATAGCTATACCGCCTGATTCACATTTCCTGCTTAGAATTGTTTTTGCTATTCTGGGTCTTTTATTTTTCCATATGAATTTCATGATTGCTTTCTCTATTTCTACAAGAAATGCCGTTGGGATTTTGATTGGCATTGCATTAAACCTATAGAGAACTTTTGGTAATATCGCCATTTTGATGATGTTACTTCTACCTATCCATGAACAGGGTATATTTTTCCTTCTTCTAAGATCTTCTTCTATTTCTCTCTTTAGGGTTTCTGTAGTTTTCATTGTATAAGTCTTTCACCTCTTTTGTTAGGTTGATTCCCAAGTGTTTTATTTTCTTTGAGGATATTGTGAATGGGGTGGTTGTCCTCATTTCCATTTCAGAGGATTTGTCGCTGATATACAGGAATGCCTTTGATTAATGCGTGTTGATTTTATAGCCTGCCACTTTGCTGAATTCATTTATTAGCTCTAAGAGTTTCTTTGTAGACCCTTTTGGGTCTGCTAGGTATAGAATCATGTCATCTGCAAATAGTGATAATTTGAGTTCTTCTTTTCCTATTTTTATGCCTTTAATTTCTTTCGTCTGTCTAATTGCTCTGGCCAGTGATTCGAGAACTATGTTGAACAGAAGTGGTGAGAGAGGGCATCCCTGTCTTGTTCCAGATTTTAGAGGGAATGCCTTCAGTTTTTCTCCATTCAGAATGATGCTAGCCTGAGGCTTAGCATAGATTGCTTTTACAATGTTGAGGTATGTTCCTGTTATCCCTAGTTTTTCTAGAGTTTTGAACATAAAGGGATGCTGTACTTTGTCGAATGCTTTTTTCCGCATCTATCGAGATGACCATATGGTTCTTATTTTTAAGCCTGTTGATGTGGTGAATAACATTTATTGATTTCCGTATATTGAACCAACCTTGCATCCCAGGGATAAATCCTACCTGATCATGGTGCACAATTTTATTGATATGTTTTTGTATCCGGTTCGCCAGAAGTTTATTGAGGATTTTTGCATCTAGGTTCATTAGAGATATTGGTCTGTAGTTTTCTTTCTTTGAAGTGTCTTTGTCTGGTTTAGGAATCAGGGTGATGTTGGCCTCATAGAATGAATTTGGAAGTTCTCCCTCTTTTTCTATTTCCTGAAATAGCTTGAAAAGTATTGGTATTAGTTCTTCTTTAAAGGTTTTGAAAAACTCTGCTGTATACCCATCCGGTCCTGGGCTTTTCTTAGTTGGTAGTCTTTTGATGGTATCTTCTATTTCCTCAATTGATATTGGTCTGTTTAGGTTGTCAATATCCTCCTGACTCAATCTGGGCAAATCATATGACTTAAGAAATTTATCGATGCCTTCACTATCTTCTATTTTATTGGAGTATAAGGATTCAAAATAATTTCTGATAATCTTCTGTATTTCTGAAGTGTCTGTTGTGATATTGCCTTTTTCATCCCGTATGCTGGTAATTTGAGTTCTCTCTCTTCTTCTCTTTGTTAGCATGGCTAAGGGTCTGTTGATTTTATTTATTTTTTCAAAGAACCAACTTTTAGTTTTGTCAATTTTTTCAATTGTTTCTTTCGTTTCGATTTCATTAATTTCAGCTCTGATTTTAATAATTTCTTGTCTTCTACTTCTTTTGCTGTTGTTTTGCTCTTCTTTTTCTAGGATTTTGAGTTGAAGTATTAGATCATTTATTTGTTGGTTTTTTTCTTTTTTTAAGGAATGAACTCCAAGCAATAAATTTTCCTCTTAGAACTGCTTTCAATGTGTCCCATAGATTCCGATATGTTGTGTCTGTGTTTTCATTTATCTCTAAGAATTTTTTAATTTCCTCCTTGATGTCTTCTATAACCCATTGATCATTCAGTAACCTATTGTTCATTCTCCAAGTGATGCATGGTTTTTCCTTACTTCTTTTATCGTTAATTTTCAATTTCATTCCATTATGATCAGATAAGATACATGGTATTATCTCTACTCCTTTATATTGTCTAAGAGTTGCCCTGTGACATAATATATGATCTATTTTTGAGAAGGATCCATGTGCTGCTGAGAAAAAAGTGTAACTGCTTGATGTTGGGTGGTATATTCTATATATGTCAATTAAGTCTAGGTTATTAATTGTGTTATTGAGCTCTATAGTTTCCTTATTCAACTTTTGTTTGGAAGATCTGTCCAGTGGTGAGAGAGGTGTGTTGAAGTCTCCCATGATTATTGTATGGTGGTCTATTAGACTCTTGAACTTGAGAAGAGTTTGTTTGATGAACATAGCTGCACCATTGTTTGGGGCATATATATTTATGATTGTTATGTCTTGTTGGTGTATGGTTCCCTTGAGAAGTATGTAGTGTCCCTCTTCATCCCTTTTGATTAACTTTGGCTTGAAATCTATTTTATTTGATATGAGTATGGACACTCCTGCTTGTTTCCGAAGTCCATATGAGTGATATGATTTTTCCCAACCTTTCACCTTCAGTCTATGTATGTCTTTTCCTATCAAATGCGTCTCCTGAAGGCAGCATATTGTTGGGTCTTGTTTAGTGATCCATTCTGCTAGCCTGTGTCTCTTAATTGGTGAGTTTAAGCCATTAACATTTAGAGTTATTATTGAGATATGGGTTGTTCTTCCAGCCATATTTGTTTATTTATGTTACTAAACATGGTTTGTTTTCCTCTTTGATTATTCCCCCCCACCTTTACTGTACTACCTCCTGCTGTTGGTTTTCATTGATATTTTCCATTTCCTCTTCCTGTATTTTGCCGAGGATGTTTTGAAGAGATGGTTTTCTAGCTGCAAATTCTTTTAACTTTTGTTTATCATGGAAGGTTTTAATTTCATTTTCCATCCTGAAGCTTAATTTCGCGGGATACACAATTCTTGGTTGGAACCCATTTTCTTTCAGTGTTTGAAATATGTTATTCCAGGATCTTCTAGCTTTCAGAGTCTGTGTTGAAAGATCAGCTGTTATCCTGATTGGTTTACCCCTAAATGTAATCTGCTTCCTTTCTCTTGTAGCTTTTAAAATTCTCTCCTTATTCTGTATGTTGGGCATCTTCATTATAATGTGTCTAGGTGTGGATCTCTTATGATTTTGCACATTCGGCTTCCTGTAGGCTTCTAGGATTTGGGATTCTGTCTCATTCTTCAAGTCTGGGAAGTTTTCTCATATTATTTCGTTGAATAGATTGCTCATTCCTTTGGTTTGGACCTCAATACCTTCCTGTATCCCCATGACTCTTAAGTTGGGTCTCTTTATGTTATCCCATATTTCTTGAATGTTCTGCTCATGGTTTCTTAACAGCTTTGCTGAGCTGTCTATGTTCTTCTCCAGTTGAAATACTTTGTCTTCATTGTCTGATGTTCTATCTTCTAAGTGTTCTACTCTGCTGGCAGTATTCTCAATTGAGTTTTTAAGTTGGTTTATTGTTTCCTGCATTTCCAGGATTTCTGTTTGTTTGTTTTTTATAACCTCTATCTCCCTGTATAATTGATCTTTTGCTTCTTGGATTTGTTTATGTAATACATTGTCGAAGTGGTCGAAGTGGTCTTTCATTGTCTGATTTTGCTGTCTAATGTCTTCCTTGAGACTCCAGATCATCTGAAGCATGTATATCCTGAATTCTTTATCTGACATTCCATCTGCTGCAGATATTACCTCTTCTAAAGTTGAGTTGACCTGCATTGCTTGTGGTCCTTTCTTTCCTTGTCTTTTCATACTGATCGCGTTTCTTTCTGCTTGGTGAAACTGTTGTGTTATTGATTTTCCCCTATATATTTATATTGCTCTTGTATAGCTGCAAAGTCTCCCTCGCAGGCTTTGGCGGTGGCTCTGCCCCTCCTCCAATTGAGGCAATGTGCCTACCACGCCAGGAGGCCGCTGTACCTGTACTTTCGATGGGCCTGTTCTTTTGGTGGTCACAGGTCCGCCTACCTTGCAGGCGTGAGCAGCAGCTTTGCCCCTCCGCTGGCCACTAGGCCTGTTCTGTCTGTCGGTTGCAGATCTGTCTACCTAAAAGGCACTGGTGGCAGCTCTGCCCCTCCCCCAACTGGGGCGATGTATCTGGCGGGCCACTGGGCCTGTTTTGTCGGTGGTCACGGTTCCGCCTACCTTGCACGTGCGTGGAGCAGCTGTGTCCCTCCGAGAGTTGCTGGGCCTGACCTGCCGGTGGGTGGCAAGTACGCCTACCTTGCAGGTGCGGGGGTGGCTCTGCCGTTCCGCGGGTCACTGGGCCTGATCTGCTGGTGAGTCGCAGGTCTGCCTACCTTGCAGGCGCCCGGTGGCTCTGCCCCTCCCCCAACCGGGGCGGGGCGATGTGTCTGGCCGGCCGCTGGGCCTGTTCTGTTGGTGGTCACAGTTCAGCCTACCTAGCAGGCACGCAGGGCAGCTGTGCCCCTCCACAGGTTTTTGGGCCTGAACTGCCGGTGGGTCGCAGGTCTGCCTACCTTGTAGGCTCGGGGGGTGGCTCTGCCGCTCTGTGTATTGCTGTGCCTGTTCTGCTGGTGGGTAGTGGGTCCGCCTACCTTGCAGGCGCCCGGCGGCTCTGCCCCTCCCCCAACTGGAGCGATGTGTCTGGCGGTCCACGGGGCCTGTTTTGTCGGTGGTCACAGTTCCGCCTACTTTGCACACGCGTGGAGCAGCTGTTTCATTAGTGCCTGGGCACACTCTCCTTGTTTGCCTCCCTCAGGCCCTAAGTTTGTAGAGCTTGGGGCTGAGAACCCCCCAGCAAATTTGCTTACCTTCTAGTAGCCACGCCCCCGTATCTGGTGCAAGAGACCTCAGTTGTCAGCAGTGGTGGGAGCGGTAGCTGGGAGACCCGCGCCGCGCGGCTCCCGCCGGCTCCTGCGTCAGCCCCGCCTCGGCTCCCGCCGGTTCCCGTGCCGCTGCCGCGGTTCCCGCCAGCTCCGGCCGGCTCCCGTGCCGCTCCTGCTAATTTAGAATCCGCTGGGAAGGAATCTCTTTGGCCGATCTTTGGTGACTTCCCCGCTCTGCTATGGCGGGCCCCTGGCTCCTTGCAGGAGTGACCGAAGGGAGAGGTGGAACTGGCTTGTCTCTGGTCTGACACAATCTCTGGTTTTAGATCCCAGTTCGCTAATTCATAGAGGCTTGGTTAGATTTCCTTCCTGTCCTCTCAAGGGGGGGAGCCCTTTCCCGGGTGGGCAGGGCCGTTAGCAGAGCCGAAAGGGCACGGGCCTTCTGTCGGGCCAGGTGGGGACCCTTCTGGCTGCGCTGGGCCGCCGGGGGCGCCCACAGAGCCAGGCAGACGGCGCCCGCGTGGCTAAGAGCCGGGCGGGGTGACCCTTCGCAGAGCGGGCGGGCCGCCAGGAGTGCCGGGATGGTGGGAGCTGTCTGCCGGCCGGGCAGGGACCCTTCTCGACGAGCAGGGCCGCTGGGGGCGCTTGTAAAGCCGGGCGGCTGCAGCCTCGTGGCTAAGAACCAGGCGGGCGGGGTGGCTGTTTGCAGAGCAAGAGCGGGATGGCTGGAGCTGTCTGCCGGCCTGGCGGGGACCCTTCTCGCCGAGCAGGGCCGCCGGGGGCGCTTGTAAAGCCGGGTGGCTCAGCCGCGTGGCTAAGACCCAGGCGGGCGGGGTGCCTGTTTGCAGGGCAAGAGCGGGGCCGCCAGGGTAGCCGGGAAGGCGGAAGCTGTCTGTCAGCCGGGCAGGGACCCTTCTCGCCGAGCAGGGCCGCCGGGGGCGCTTGTAAAGCCGGGCGGCTGCAGCCTCGTAGTTAAGAACCAGGCGAACGGGGTGGCTGTTTGCAGAACAAGAGCGGAATGGCGGGAGCTGTCTGCCGGTAGGGCGGGGACCCTTCTCGCCGAGCAGGGCCGCCGGGGGTGCTTGTAAAGCCGGGTGACTGCAGCCGCGTGGCTAAGAACCAGGCGGGCGGGGTGGCTGCTTGCAGGGCAAGAGCGGGGCCGCCAGGGTAGCCGGGCTGGCGGAAGCTGTCTGTCGGCCGGGCAGGGACCCTTCTCGCCGAGCAGGGCCGCCGGGGACGCTTGTAAAGCCGGGCGGCTGCAGCCTCGTGTCTAAGAACCAGGCGGGCAGGGTGGCTGTTTGCAGAGCAAGAGCGGAATGGCGGGAGCTGTCTGCCGGCCGGGCGGGGACCCTTCTCGCCGAGCAGGGCCGCCGGGGGCCGCTTGTAAAGCCGGGTGACTGCAGCCGCATGGCTAAGAACCAGGCGGGCGGGGTGGCTGTTCGCCGAGCGAGAGCAGGGCCGCCAAGGTAGCCGGGATGGCGGGAGCTGTCTGCTGGCCGGGCGGGGACCATTCTGCCGCGCTGCTCTGGGCCGCCTGCCGCTTGCAGAAGCGGAAGGTGGCCGCGGGATTGGACTCTGAGCCCACGCTGCCGGTCAAGTTTCACTTGTCTGGGGCAAACTGTCACGTCTAATAAACTTACTAATTCTCGGCAGGTCTCCTTTCAACAGAATTTTGCTAGAAGATCCTCAGTAGGTAGAATGTAGCTGTTTTAATGGGTGTATCTGATCCCGTTAATGTGGAGATATTGAAAGTGCTGCTTCCTCGCCGGCCGCCATGTTGTATCCCCAAGGAGGACCTTTTCAATGAAGGTGTGTGCCCGCCAGTGTCTGCTTAGGGCTTAATCAAGCAGAAACAAACCAAAGAGATAGAACATGGAAGTACTTCATTGTGTCAAGTTTCAAGAAGCTAGCACAAACGGTGTTTGATTTAGAGTTCTAACTACACCTATCTATATATGAGAAAACAGAGTGAAACGGGAAAATTGAAACTGTTACTGCAAACGAATGCTTCAACCCAGAAGAATGAAAGTTGGGCAGCCAAGTGGGATTGTTGTAGTGACCATTACCTGAAAGTATCATGAAGATTGGATGAAAAAATATATGCTGAGATTTCAGGACTTTTGTAGTTTTTTGGAAGATAGGAAACCCCTTTCAATGAAGGTGTTTTTCGCCCATCTCTGCTTAGGTCTACATCAAGAGGAAACAAAGCGTAGAGATAGCACATTAGAACTACTTCATTCTGTGAAGTTTCAAGAAGCTAGCACAAACCGTGTTTGATTTAGAGTTCCAACTACATCTATCCATATAGGAGAAAACAGAGTGAAACCTAACAATCGAAACTGTTAGTGCAAACGATGCTTCAACCTAGAATTACAAAACTTGGGCAGCCAAGTGAGATTGTTGTAGTGATCATTACCTGAAAGTATTGTGAAGATTGGATGAAAAAATATATGCTGAGAATTCAGGAAACTCATGGTTTTTTGGAAGCTTGGAAGACCTTTTCAATGAAAGTTTGTGCCTGCCAGGCTCTGCTTAGGTCTACATCAAGCGGAAACAAACCATACAGATAGAACATGGAACTAATTCATTGTGTCAAGTTTCGAGAAGCTAGCACAAACCGTGTTTGATTTAGAGTTCTAACTACACCTATCCGTATATAAGAAAACAGAGTGAAACGTGAAAATTGAAACTGTTACTGCAAACGAATGCTTCAACCTAGAAGAACGAAAGTTGGGCAGCCAAGTGGGATTGTTGTAGTGATCACTACCTGAAAGTATCATGAAGATTGGATGAAAAAATATATGCTGATATTTCAAGACTTTAGTAGTTTTTTGGAAGATTGGAAACCCCTTTCATTGAAGGTGTTTTTCGCCCATCTCTGCTTAGGGCTACATCAAGAGGAAACAAACCATAGAGATAGAACTTAGAACTACTTCATTCTGTGAAGTTTCAAGAAGCTAGCACAAACCGTGTTTGATTTAGAGTTCCAACTACATGTATCCACATAGTAGAAAACAGAGTGAAACCTAACAATCGAAACTGTTAGTGCAAACGAATGCTCAACCTAGAATTACAAAACTTGGGCAGCCAAGTGAGATTGTTGAAGTGATGATTACCTGAAAGTATTGTGAAGATTGGATGAAAAAATATATGCTGAGAATTCAGGAGACTCATGGTTTTTAGAGTTCTAACTACACCTATCCATATATGAGAAAACAGAGTGAAACGTGAAAATTGAAACTGTTAGTGCAAACGAATGCTTCAACCCAGAAGAACGAAAGTTGGGCAGCCAAGTGGGATTGTTGTAGTGATCATTACCTGAAAGTATCATGAAGATTGGATGAAAAAATGTATGCTGAGATTTCAGGACTTTTGTAGTTTTTTGGAAGATTGGAAACCCCTTTCAATGAAGGTGTTTTTCGCCCATCTCTGCTTAGGTCTACATCAAGAGGAAACAAAGCGTAGAGATAGCACATTAGAACTACTTCATTCTGTGATGTTTCAAGAAGCTAGCACAAACCGTGTTTGATTTAGAGTTCCAACTACATCTATCCATATAGGAGAAATCAGAGTCAAACCTAACAATCGAAACTGTTAGTGCAAACGAATGCTTCAACCTAGAAGTACGAAACTTGGGCAGCCAAGTGAGATTGTTGTAGTGATGATTACCTGAAAGTATTGTGAAGATTGGATGAAAAAATATATGCTGAGAATTCAGGAGACTCATGGTTTTTCGGAAGCTTGGAAGACCTTTTCAATGAAGGTGTTTGCCCGCCAGTATCTGCTTAGGGCTACATCAAGCGGAAACAAACCATAGAGATAGAACATGGAACTACTTCATTGTGTCAAGTTTCTAGAAGCTAGCACAAACCGTGTTTGATTTAGAGTTCTAACTACACCTATCCGTATATGAGAAAACAGAGTGAAACGTGAAAATTGAAACTGTTACTGCAAACGAATGCTTCAACCTAGAAGAACGAAAGTTGGGCAGCCAAGTGGGATTGTTGTAGTGATCACTACCTGAAAGTATCATGAAGATTGGATGAAAAAATATATGCTGATATTTCAGTACTTTAGTTGTTTTTTGGAAGATTGGAAACCCCTTTCAATGAAGGTGTTTTTCGCCCATCTCTGCTTAGGGCAACATCAAGAGGAAACAAACCATAGAGATAGAACTTAGAACTACTTCATTCTGTGAAGTTTCAAGAAGCTAGCACAAACCCTGTTTGATTTAGAGTTCCAACTACATCTATCCATATAGGAGAAAACAGAATGAAACCTAACAATCGAAACTGTTAGTGCAAACGAATGCTTCAACCTAGAATTACAAAACTTGGGCAGCCAAGTGAGATTGTTGTAGTGATCATTACCTGAACGTATTGTGAAGATTGAATGAAAAAATATATGCTGAGAATTCAGGAGACTCATGGTTTTTTGGAA
>NW_027510638.1:0-32027 GCF_048772815.1 Callospermophilus lateralis
TGGTGGTAATTATCAGTACACAAATCCAACTTGGCTAACCAAATTTTGTTCTTCTAGGGTGAAGCGTTCGTGTACAGTAGCAGTTTTTATATTTAGGTTTCACTCTGTTCTCTCCTATATAGATAGATGAATTTGGAACTCTAAATCCAACATGGTTTGTAGTAGCACTTTGAAACTTGACAAAATGAAGGAGTTCTCAGTTTTGTCTCTATGATTTGTTTCCGCTTCAAGTAGCCCTAAGCAGTGACTGTGGAAAAGCACTTTCCTTGAGAGGGGTTGCCAAGGTTCCAACAAATTACGAGTTTCCGAAATACCAGCAAATATTCTTTCACCCAATCTTGATGATACTTGGTGGTAATGATCAGTTCACAAATCCCACTTGAATCTCCAAATTTTGTTCTTCTTGGTTGAAGCGTTCGTCTACAGTAGCAGTTTTTATGTTTAGGTTTCACTCTGTTCTCTGCTTTATAGATAGATGAATTTGGAACTCTAAACCAACATGGTTTGTAGTGGCTCTTTGAAACTTGACAAAATAAAGGAGTTCTCTGTTTTGTCTCTATGGTTTGTTTCCTTTTCAAGTAGCCCTAGGCACAGAAGGTGGATACGCACTTTCATTGAGAGAGGTTGTCAAGCTTCCAAGAAATTACGAGTTTCCGAAATACCAGCAAATATTTTTTCACCCAATCTTGATGATACGTGGTGGTAATGACAAGTCCACAAATCTCACTTGGCTCAGCAAATTTTGTTCTTCTAGTTTGAAGCGTTCGTTTACAGTAGCAGTTTTTATGTTTAGTTTTCACTCTGTTCTCCCCTATAAAGATAGATGAATTTGGAACTCTAAATTCAACATGGTTTGTAGTAGCTCCTAGAAACTTGACAAAATAAAGGAGTTCTCTGTTTTGTCTCTATGGTTTGTTTCCTCTTCAATTAGCCCTAGGCACAGACTTTTGAAAAGCACTTTCATTGAGATGGGTTGCCAAGCTTCCAAGAAATAACGAGTTTCCGAAATACCAGCAAATATTTTTTCACCCAATCTTGATGATACTTGGTGGTGATAATTAGTACACAAATCCCACTTGGCTCACCAAATATTGTTCTTCTAGGTTGAAGCGTTTGTCTACAGTAGCAATTTTTATATTTAGGTTTCACTAAGTTCTCTCCTATATGGATAGATGAATTTGGAACTCTAAATCCAACATGGTTTGTAGTAGCTCTTTGAAACTAGACAAAATAAAGGAGTTCTCAGTTTTGTCTCTATGATTTGTTTCCACTTCAAGTAGTCCTTAGAAGTGACTGTGGAAAAGCACTTTCTTTGAGAGGGGTTGCCAAGCTTCTAAGAAATCCCGAGTTTCCGAAATACCAGCAAATATTTTTTCAAGCAATCTTGATGACACTTGGTGGTAATGATCAGTCCACAATTCCCACTTGGCTCACCAAATTTTGTTCTTCTAGGTTGAAGCGTTCGTCTACAGTAGCAGTTTTTATATTTAGGTTTCACTCTGTTCTCTCCTATATAGATAGATGAATTTGGAACTCTAAATCCAATATGGTTTGTAGTAGCTCTTTGAAACTTGATAATATAAAAGAATTCTCAGTTTTGTCTCTATGATTTGTTTCCGCCTCAAGTAGCCCTAAGCAGAGACTTTGGAAAAGCACTTTCATTGAGAGGGGTTGCCAAGCTTCCAACAAATTACGAGTTTCCGAAATACCAGCAAATATTTTTTCACCCAATCTTGATGATACGTGGTGGTATTGACAAGTCCACAAATCCCACTTGGCTCACCAAATTTTGTTCTTCTAGGTTGAAGTGTTCGGTACAGTAGCAGTTTTTATGTTTAGGTTTCACTCTGTTCTCTCCTATATAGATAGATGAATTTGGAACTCTAAATCCAACATGGTTTGTAGTAGCTCTTTGAAACTTGACAAAATAAAGTAGTTCTCAGTTTTGTCTCTATGGTTTGTTTCCTCTTCAAGTACCCCTAGGAACAGACTGTGGAAAAGCACTTTCATTGAGTGGGGTTGCCAAGCTTCTAAGAAATAACGAGTTTCCGAAATACCAGCAAATATTTTTTCACGCAATCTTGATGACACTTGGTGGTAATGATCAGTTCACAAATCCCACTTGGATCACCAAATTTTGTTCTT
Source organism: Callospermophilus lateralis (assembly GCF_048772815.1). Lineage (NCBI taxonomy): Eukaryota > Metazoa > Chordata > Mammalia > Rodentia > Sciuridae > Callospermophilus > Callospermophilus lateralis. The sequence continues at coordinate 2,146 of NW_027510638.1, forward strand.
CTTGGTTGAAGCGTTCGTCTAGAGTAGCAGTTTTTATGTTTAGGTTTCACTCTGTTCTCTGCTATATAGATAGATGAATTTGGAACTCTAAATCCAATATGGTTTGTAGTAGCTCTTTGAAACTAGGCAAAGTAAAGGAGTTCTCAGTTTTGTCTCTATGATTTGTTTCCGCTTCATGTAGCCCTAAGCAGAGACTGTGGAAAATCACTTTCATTGAAAGGGGTTGCCAAGCTTCCAAGAAATAACGAGTTTCCGAAATACCAGCAAATATTTTTTCACCCAATCTTGATGATACTTGGTGGTGAAGATCGGTACAAAAATCCCACTTGGCTCACCAAATTTTGTTCTTCTAGGTTGAAGCCTTCTTCTACAGTAGCAGTTTTTATATTTAGGTTTCACTCTGTTCTCTCCTATATAGATAGATGAATTTGGAACTCTAAATCCAATATGGTTTGTAGTGGCTCTTTGAAACCTGACAAAATAAAGGAGTTCTCAGTTCTGTCTCTATGGTTTGTTTCCTATTCAAGTAGCCCTAGGCACAGATGGTGGATACGCACTTTAATTGAGAGGGGTTGCCAACCTTCCAAGAAATTACGAGTATCCGAAATACCAGCAAATATTTTTTCACCCAATCTTGATGATACTTGGTGTTTACGATCGGTACACTAATCCCACTTCACTCACCAAATATTGTTCTTCTATGTTGAAGCGTTCGTTTTCAGTAGCATTTTTATTTTTAGGTTTCACTCTGTTCTCTCCTATATAGATAGATGAATTTGGAACTCTAAATCCAACATGGTTTGTAGTAGCTCTTTGAACCTTGACAAAATAAAGGAGTTCTCAGTTTTGTCTCTATGATTTGTTTCCGCTTCAAATAGCTCTAAGCAGAGACTGTGGAAAAGCACTTTCATTGAGAGGGGTTGCCAAGCTTCTAAGAAATAACGAGTTTCCGTAATTCCAGCAAATATTTTTTCACGCAATCTTGATGACACTTGGTGGTAATTATCAGTACACAAATCCAACTTGGCTAACCAAATTTTGTTCTTCTAGGGTGAAGCGTTCGTGTACAGTAGCAGTTTTTATATTTAGGTTTCACTCTGTTCTCTCCTATATAGATAGATGAATTTGGAACTCTAAATCCAACATGGTTTGTAGTAGCACTTTGAAACTTGACAAAATGAAGGAGTTCTCAGTTTTGTCTCTATGATTTGTTTCCGCTTCAAGTAGCCCTAAGCAGTGACTGTGGAAAAGCACTTTCCTTGAGAGGGGTTGCCAAGGTTCCAACAAATTACGAGTTTCCGAAATACCAGCAAATATTCTTTCACCCAATCTTGATGATACTTGGTGGTAATGATCAGTTCACAAATCCCACTTGAATCTCCAAATTTTGTTCTTCTTGGTTGAAGCGTTCGTCTACAGTAGCAGTTTTTATGTTTAGGTTTCACTCTGTTCTCTGCTTTATAGATAGATGAATTTGGAACTCTAAACCAACATGGTTTGTAGTGGCTCTTTGAAACTTGACAAAATAAAGGAGTTCTCTGTTTTGTCTCTATGGTTTGTTTCCTTTTCAAGTAGCCCTAGGCACAGAAGGTGGATACGCACTTTCATTGAGAGAGGTTGTCAAGCTTCCAAGAAATTACGAGTTTCCGAAATACCAGCAAATATTTTTTCACCCAATCTTGATGATACGTGGTGGTAATGACAAGTCCACAAATCTCACTTGGCTCAGCAAATTTTGTTCTTCTAGTTTGAAGCGTTCGTTTACAGTAGCAGTTTTTATGTTTAGTTTTCACTCTGTTCTCCCCTATAAAGATAGATGAATTTGGAACTCTAAATTCAACATGGTTTGTAGTAGCTCCTAGAAACTTGACAAAATAAAGGAGTTCTCTGTTTTGTCTCTATGGTTTGTTTCCTCTTCAATTAGCCCTAGGCACAGACTTTTGAAAAGCACTTTCATTGAGATGGGTTGCCAAGCTTCCAAGAAATAACGAGTTTCCGAAATACCAGCAAATATTTTTTCACCCAATCTTGATGATACTTGGTGGTGATAATTAGTACACAAATCCCACTTGGCTCACCAAATATTGTTCTTCTAGGTTGAAGCGTTTGTCTACAGTAGCAATTTTTATATTTAGGTTTCACTAAGTTCTCTCCTATATGGATAGATGAATTTGGAACTCTAAATCCAACATGGTTTGTAGTAGCTCTTTGAAACTAGACAAAATAAAGGAGTTCTCAGTTTTGTCTCTATGATTTGTTTCCACTTCAAGTAGTCCTTAGAAGTGACTGTGGAAAAGCACTTTCTTTGAGAGGGGTTGCCAAGCTTCTAAGAAATCCCGAGTTTCCGAAATACCAGCAAATATTTTTTCAAGCAATCTTGATGACACTTGGTGGTAATGATCAGTCCACAATTCCCACTTGGCTCACCAAATTTTGTTCTTCTAGGTTGAAGCGTTCGTCTACAGTAGCAGTTTTTATATTTAGGTTTCACTCTGTTCTCTCCTATATAGATAGATGAATTTGGAACTCTAAATCCAATATGGTTTGTAGTAGCTCTTTGAAACTTGATAATATAAAAGAATTCTCAGTTTTGTCTCTATGATTTGTTTCCGCCTCAAGTAGCCCTAAGCAGAGACTTTGGAAAAGCACTTTCATTGAGAGGGGTTGCCAAGCTTCCAACAAATTACGAGTTTCCGAAATACCAGCAAATATTTTTTCACCCAATCTTGATGATACGTGGTGGTATTGACAAGTCCACAAATCCCACTTGGCTCACCAAATTTTGTTCTTCTAGGTTGAAGTGTTCGGTACAGTAGCAGTTTTTATGTTTAGGTTTCACTCTGTTCTCTCCTATATAGATAGATGAATTTGGAACTCTAAATCCAACATGGTTTGTAGTAGCTCTTTGAAACTTGACAAAATAAAGTAGTTCTCAGTTTTGTCTCTATGGTTTGTTTCCTCTTCAAGTACCCCTAGGAACAGACTGTGGAAAAGCACTTTCATTGAGTGGGGTTGCCAAGCTTCTAAGAAATAACGAGTTTCCGAAATACCAGCAAATATTTTTTCACGCAATCTTGATGACACTTGGTGGTAATGATCAGTTCACAAATCCCACTTGGATCACCAAATTTTGTTCTTCTTGGTTGAAGCGTTCGTCTAGAGTAGCAGTTTTTATGTTTAGGTTTCACTCTGTTCTCTGCTATATAGATAGATGAATTTGGAACTCTAAATCCAATATGGTTTGTAGTAGCTCTTTGAAACTAGGCAAAGTAAAGGAGTTCTCAGTTTTGTCTCTATGATTTGTTTCCGCTTCATGTAGCCCTAAGCAGAGACTGTGGAAAATCACTTTCATTGAAAGGGGTTGCCAAGCTTCCAAGAAATAACGAGTTTCCGAAATACCAGCAAATATTTTTTCACCCAATCTTGATGATACTTGGTGGTGAAGATCGGTACAAAAATCCCACTTGGCTCACCAAATTTTGTTCTTCTAGGTTGAAGCCTTCTTCTACAGTAGCAGTTTTTATATTTAGGTTTCACTCTGTTCTCTCCTATATAGATAGATGAATTTGGAACTCTAAATCCAATATGGTTTGTAGTAGCTCTTTGAAACTTGACAAAATAAAGGAGTTCTCAGTTTTGTCTCTATGGTTTGTTTCCTCTTCAAGTACCCCTAGGAACAGACTGTGGAAAAGCACTTTCATTGAGTGGGGTTGCCAATCTTCTAAGAAATAACGAGTTTCCGAAATACCAGCAAATATTTTTTCACGCAATCTTGATGACACTTGGTGGTAATGATCAGTTCACAAATCCCACTTGGATCACCAAATTTTGTTCTACTTGGTTGAAGCGTTCGTCTACAGTAGCAGTTTTTATGTTTAGGTTTCACTCTGTTCTCTGCTATATAGATAGATGAATTTGGAACTCTAAATCCAACATGGTTTGTAGTGGCTCTTTGAAACTTGACAAAAATAAAGGAGTTCTCTGTTTTGTCTCTTTGGTTTGTTTCCTCTTCAAGTAGCCCTAGGCACAGACTTTTGAAACGCACTTTCATTGATATGGGTTGCCAAGCTTCCAAGAAATAACGAGTTTCCGAAATACCAGCAAATATTTTTTCACCCAATCTTGATGATACGTGGTGGTATTGACAAGTCCACAAATCCCACTTGGCTCACCAAATTTTGTTCTTCTAGGTTGAAGTGTTCGGTACAGTAGCAGTTTTTATGTTTAGGTTTCACTCTGTTCTCTCCAATATAGATAGATGAATTTGGAACTCTAAATCCAACATGGTTTGTAGTAGCTCTTTGAAACTTGAAAAAATAAAGGAGTTCTCAGTTTTGTCTCTATGGTTTGTTTCCTCTTCAAGTACCCCTAGGAACAGACTGTGGAGAAGCACTTTCATTGAGTGGGGTTGCCAAGCTTTTAAGATATAACGAGTTTCGAAATACCAGCAAATATTTTTTCACGCAATCTTGATGACACTTGGTGGTAATGATCAGTACACAAATCCCACTTGGCTCACCAAATTTTGTTCTTCTAGGTTGAAGCGTTCGTCTACAGTAGCAGTTTTTATATTTAGGTTTCACTCTGTTCTCTCCTATATGGATAGATGAATTTGGAACTCTAAATCCAATATGGTTTGTAGTAGCTCTTTGAAACTTGACAAAATAAAGGAGTTCTCAGTTTTGTCTCTACGGTTTGTTTCCTCATCAAGTAGCCCTAGGCACAGACTGTGGAAAAGCACTTTCATTGAGAGGGGTTGCCAAGCTTCTAAGAAATAACGAGTTTCCGAAATACCAGCAAATATTTTTTCACCCAATCTTGATGATACTTGGTGGTGATGATTAGTACACAAATCCCACTTGGCTCACCAAATTTTGTTCTTCTAGGTTGAAGCTTTCGTCTACAGTAGCACTTTTTATATTTAGGTTTCACTCTGTTCTCTCCTATATGGATAGAAGAATTTGGAACTCTAAATCCAACATGGTTTGTAGTAGCTCTTTGAAACCTGACAAAGTAAAGGAGTTCTCACTTTTGTCTCTATGATTTGTTTCTGCTTCAAGTAGCCCTAAGCAGTGACTGTGGAAAAGCACTTTCCTTGAGAGGGGTTGCCAAGGTTCCAACAAATTACGAGTTTCCAAAATAACAGCAAATATTTTTTCACCCAATCTTGATGATACTTTGTGGTAATGATCAGTTCACAAATCCCACTTGGATGACCAAATTTTGTTCTTCTTGGTTGAAGCGTTCGTCTACAGTAGCAGTTTTTATGTTTAGGTTTCACTGTTCTCTGCTATAAAGATAGACGAATTTGGAACTCTAAATCCAACATGGTTTGTAGTGGCTCTTTGAAACTTGACAAAATAAAGGAGTTCTCTGTTTTGTCTCTATGGTTTGTTTCCTCTTCAAGTAGCCCTAGGCACAGATGGTGGATACGCACTTTCATTGAGAGGGGTTGCCAAGCTTCCAAGAAATTACGAGTTTCCGAAATACCAGCAAGTATTTTTTCACCCAATCTTGATGATACTTGGTGTTTACGATCGGTACACAAATCCCACTTGACTCACCAAATTTTGTTCTTCTATGAAGAAGCCTTCGTTTTCAGTAGCAGTTTACATTTTTAGGTTTCACTCTGTTCTCTCCTATATAGATAGATGAATTTGGAACTCTAAATCCAACATGGTTTGTAGTAGCTCTTTGAACCTTGACAAAATAAAGGAGTTCTCAGTTTTGTCTCTATGATTTGTTTCTGCTTCAAGTAGCCCTAAGCAGATACTGTGGAAAAGCACTTTCATTGAGAGGGGTTTACAAGCTTCTAAGAAATAACGAGTTTCCGAATTACAAGCAAATATTTATTTACCCAATCTTGATGATTCTTGGTGGTGAAGATCGGTACACAAATTCCTCTTGGCTCACCAAATTTTGTTCTTTCAGGGTGAAGCCTTCATCTACAGTAGCAGTGTTTATATTTCGGTTTCACTCTGTTCTCTCCTATATAGATAGATGAATTTGGAACTCTAAATCCAATATGGTTTGTAGTAGCTCTTTGAAACTTGACAAAATAAATGAGTTCTCAGTTTTGTCTCTATGGTTTGTTTCCTCTTCAAGTACCCCTAGGAACAGACTGTGGAAAAGCACTTTCATTGAGTGGGGTTGCCAAGCTTCTAAGAAATAACGAGTTTCCGAAATACCAGCAGATACTTTTTCACACAATCTTGATGACACTTGGTGGTAATGATCAGTACACAAATCACACTTGGCTCACCAAATTTTGTTCTTCTAGGTTGAAGCGTTCGTCTACAGTAGCAATTTTTATATTTATGTTTCACTGTGTTCTCTCCTATATGGATAGATGAATTTGGAACTCTAAATCCAACATGGTTTGTAGTAGCTCTTTGAAACTTGACAAAGTAAAGGAGTTCTCACTTTTGCCTCTATGATGTGTTTCCGCTTCAAGTAGCCCTAAGCAGTGACTGTAGAATAGCACTTTCCTTGAGAGGAGTTGCCAAGGTTCCAACATATTACGAGTTTCCGAAATACCAGCAAATATTTTTTCACCCAATCTTGATGATACTTGGTGTTTACGATCGGTTCACAAGTCCCACTTGACTCACCAAATTTTGTTCTTCTATGTTGAAACGTTCGTTTTCAGTAGCAGTTTATATTTTTAGGTTTCACTCTGTTCTCTCCTATATACATAGATGAATTTGGAACTCTAAATCCAACATGGTTTGTAGTAGCTCTTTGAACCTTGACAAAATAAAGGAGTTCTCATTTTGTCTCTATGATTTGTTTCCGCTTCAAGTAGATCTAAGCAGTGACTGTGGAAAAGCACTTTCATTGAGAGGGGTTGCCAAGCTTCTAAGAAATAACGAGTTTCCGAATTACCAGCAAAAATTTATTCACCCAAACTTGATGATACTTGGTGGTGAAGATCGGTACACAATTCCACTTGGCTCACCAAATTTTGTTCTTCTAGGTTGAAGCTTTCGTCTACAGTAGCAATTATATATTTAGGTTTCACTCTGTTCTCTCCTATATACATAGATGAATTTGGAACTCTAAATCCAATATGGTTTGTAGTAGCTCTTTGAAACTTGATAATATAAAAGAATTCTCAGTTTAGTCTCTATGATTTGTTTCCGCCTCAAGTAGCCCTAAGAAGAGACTTTGGAAAAGCACTTTCATTGAGAGGGGTTGCCAAGCTTCCAACAAATTACTAGTTTCCGAAATACCAGCAAATATTTTTTCACCCAATCTTGATGATACGTGGTGGTATTGACAAGTCCACAAATCCCACTTGGCTCACCAAATTTTGTTCTTCTAGGTTGAAGCGTTCCTTTACAGTAGCAGTTTTTATGTTTAGGTTTCACTCTGTTCTCTGCTATATAGACAGATGAATTTGGAACTCTAAATCCAACATGGTTTGTAGTGGCTCTTTGAAACTTGACAAAATAAAGGAGCTCTCTGTTTTGTCTCTATGGTTTGTTTCCTCTTCAAGTAGCCCTAGGCACAGACGGTGGATACGCACTTTCATTGAGATGGGTTGCCAAGCTTCCAAGAAATAACGAGTTTCCGAAATACCAGCAAATATTTTTTCACCCAATCTGGATGATACTTGGTGGTGATGATTAGTACACAAATCCCACTTGGCTCACCAAATTTTGTTCTTCTAGGTTGAAGCGTTCGTCTACAGTAGCAATTTTTATATTTAGGTTTCACTCTGTTCTCTCCTATATGGATAGATGAATTTGGAACTCTAAATCCAATATGGTTTGTAGTAGCTCTTTGAAAAACGACAAAATAAAGGAGTTCTCAGTTTTGTCTCTATTTTTTGTTTCCTCTTCAAGTAGCCCTAGGCACAGACTGTGGAAAAGCACTTTCATTGAAAGGGGTTGCCAAGCTTCCAAGAAATTACGAGTTTCCGAAATACCAGAAAATATTTTTTCACCCAATCTTGATTATACTTGGTGGTGATGATTAGTACACAAATCCCACTTGGCTCACCAAATTTTGTTCTTCTAGGTTGAAGCGTTCGTCTACAGTAGCAATTTTTATATTTAGGGTTCACTCTGTTCTCTCCTATATGGATAGATGAATTTGGAACTCTAAATCCAACATGGTTTGTAGTAGCTCTTTGAAACTTGACAAAATAAAGGAGTTCTCAGTTTTGTCTCTATGATTTGTTTCCGCTTCACGTAGTCCTTAGCAGTGACTGTGGAAAAGCACTTTCCTTGAGAGGGGTTGCCAAGCTTCTAAGAAATCACGAGTTTCCGAAATACCAGCAAATATTTTTTCAAGCAATATTGATGACACTTGGTGGTAATGATCAGTCCACAAATCCCACTTGGCTCACCAAATTTTGTTCTTCTAGGTTGAAGTGTTCGTCTACAGTAGCAGTTTTTATATTTAGGTTTCACTATGTTCTCTCATATATGGATAGATGAATTTCGAACTCTAAATCCAATATGGTTTGTAGTAGCTCTTTGAAACTAGACAAAGTAAAGGAGTTCTCAGTTTTGTCTCTATGATTTGTTTCCGCTTCATGTAGCCCTAAGCAGAGACTGTGGAAAATCACTTTCATTGAAAGGGGTTGCCAAGCTTCCAAGAAATTACGAGTTTCCGAAATACCAGCAAATATTTTTTCACCCAAATTTGATGATACGTGTTGGTAATGACAAGTTCACAAATCTCACTTGGCTCAGCAAATTTTGTTCTTCTAGTTTGAAGCGTTCGTTTACAATAGCAGTTTTTAGTTTAGTTTTCACTCTGTTCTCTCCTATAAAGATAGATGAATTTGGAACTCTAAATCCAATATGGTTTGTAGTAGCTCCTTGAAACTTGACAAAATAAAGGAGTTCTCAGTTTTGTCTCTATGATTTGTTTCCGCTTCAAGTAGCCCTAAGAAGTGACTGTTGAAAAGCACATTCCTTGAGAGGGGTTGCCAAGGTTCCAACAAATTATGAGTTTCCCATATACCAGCGAATATTTTTTCATCCAACCGTGATGATACTTGGTGGTAATGATCATTTCACAAATCACACTTGGATCACCAAATTTTGTTCTTCTTGGTTGAAGCGTTTGTCTACAGTAGCAGTTTTTATGTTTAGGTTTCACTCTATTCTCTGCTATATAGATAGATGAATTTGGAACACTAAATCCAACATGGTTTGTAGTGGCTCTTTGAAACTTGACAAAATAAAGGAGTTCTCTGTTTTGTCTCTATGGTTTGTTTCCTCTTAAAGTAGCCCTAGGCACAGATGGTGGATACGCACTTTCATTGAGAGGAGTTGCCAAGCTTCCAAGAAATTACGAGTTTCCGAAATACCAGCAAATATTTTTTCACCCAATCTTGATGATACTTGGTGTTTGCGATCGGTACACTAATCCCACTTCACTCACCAAATTTTGTTCTTCTATGAAGAAGCCTTCGTTTTCAGTAGCAGTTTACATTTTTAGGTTTCACTCTGTTCTCTCCTATATAGATAGATGAATTTGGAACACTAAATCCAACATGGTTTGTAGTAGCTCTTTGAACCTTGAAAAAATAAAGGAGTTCTCAGTTTTGTCTCTATGATTTGTTTCCGCTTCAAGTAGCTCTAAGCAGAGACTGTGGAAAAGCACTTTCATTGAGAGGGGTTGCCAAGCTTCTAAGAAATAATGAGTTTCCGTAATTCCAGCAAATATTTTTTCACGCAATCTTGATGACAATTGGTGGTAATTATCAGTACACAAATCCAACTTGGCTAACCAAATTTTGTTCTTCTAGGTTGAAGCGTTCGTCTACAGTAGCAGTTTTTATATTTAGGTTTCACTCTGTTCTCTCCTATATGGATAGATTAATTTTTAACTCTAAATTCAATATGGTTTGTAGTAGCTCTATGAAATATGACAAAATAAGGAGTTCTCAGTTTTGTCTCTATGGTTTGTTTCCTCTTCAAGTAGCCCTAGGCACAGACTGTGGAAAAGCACTTTCATTGAGAGGGGTTGCCAAGCTTCTAAGAAATAACGATTTTTCGAAATACCAGCATACTTTTTCACCCAATCTTGATGATACTTGGTGGTGATGATTAGTACACAAATCCCACTTGGCTCACCAAATTTTGTTCTTCTAGGTTGAAGCGTTCGTCTACAGTAGCAATTTTTATATTTAGGTTTCACTCTGTTCTCTCCTATATAGATAGATGAATTTGGAACTCTAAATCCAACATGGTTTGTAGTAGCACTTTGAAACTTGACAAAATGAAGGAGTTCTCAGTTTTGTCTCTATGATTTGTTTCCGCTTCAAGTAGCCCTAAGCAGAGACTGTGGAAAATCACTTTCATTGAGTGGGGTTGCCAAGCTTCCAAGAAATAACGAGTTTCCGAAATACCAGCAAATATTTTGTCACCCAATGTTGATGATACATGGTGGTAATGATCGGTATACAAATCCCACTTGGCTCACCAAATTTTGTCCTTCTAGGTTGAAGCATTCGTCTACAGTAGCAATTTTTATATTTAGGTTTCACTCTGTTCTCTCCTATATAGATAGATGAATTTGGAACTCTAAATCCAACATGGTTTGCAGTAGCTCTTTGAAACTTGACAAAATAAAGGAGTTCTCAGTTTTTTCTCTATGATTTGTTTCCGCTTCAAGTAGCCCTAAGCAGTGACTGTGGAAAAGCACTTTCCTTGAGAGTTGTTGCCAAGGTTCCACAAATTACGAGTTTCCGAAATACCAGCAAATATTTATTCACCCAATCTTGATGATACTTGGTGTTTACGATCGGTTCACAAATTCCACTTGACTCACCAAATTTTGTTCTTTTATGTTGAAGCGTTCGTTTTCAGTAGCAGTTTTTATATTTTGGCTTCATTCTGTTCTCTCCTATATAGATAGATGAATTTGGAACTCTAAATCCAACATGGTTTGTAGTAGCTCTTTGAACCTTGACAAAATAAAGGAGTACTCATTTTGTCTCTATGATTTGTTTCCGTTTCAAGTAGCCCTAAGCAGAGACTGTGAAAAAGCACTTTCATTGAGAGGGGTTGCCAAGCTTCCAAGAAATTACGATTTTCCGAAATACCAGCAAATATTTTTTCACCCAATCTTGATGACACGTGGTGGTATTGACAAGTCCACAAATCCCACTTGGCTCACCAAATTTTGTTCTTCTAGGTGGAAGCTTTCGTCTACAGTAGCAATTTTTATATTTAGGTTTCACTCTGTTCTCTCCTATATGGATAGAAGAATTTGGAACTCTAAATCCAACATGGTTTGCAGTAGCTCTTTGAAACTTGACAAAGTAAAGGAGTTCTCACTTTTGTCTCTATGATTTGTTTCCGCTTCAAGTAGCCCTAAGCAGAGACTGTGGAAAAGCACTTTCCTTGAGAGGGGTTGCCAAGGTTCCAAGAAATAACGAGTTTACGAATTACCAGCAAATATTTTTTCACCCAATATTGATGATACTTGGTGGTGAAGATCGGTACACAATTCCCACTTGGCTCACCAAATTTTGTTCTTCTAGGTTGAAGTGTTCATCTACAGTAGCAGTTTTTATATTTAGGTTTCACTCTGTTCTCTCCTATATAGATAGATGAATTTGGAACTCTAAATCCAGTATGGTTTGTAGTAGCTCTTTGAATCTTGACAAAATAAAGGAGTTCTTAGTTTTGTCTCTATGATTTGTTTCCGCTTCAAGTAGCCCTAAGCAGAGACTGTGGAAAAGCACTTTCATTGAGAGGGGTTGCCAAGCTTCCAAGAAATTCGGAGTTTCCGAAATACCAGCAAATATTTTTTCACACAATCTTGATGATACGTGGTGGTAATGACAAGTCCACAAATCCCACTTGGCTCACCAAATTTTGTTCGTCTAGGTTGAAGCGTTCGTTTACAGTAGCAGTTTTAATTTTTAGGTTTCAATCTGTTCTCTCATATTTAGATAGATGAATTTGGAACTCTAAATCCAACATGATTTGTAGTAGCTCTTTGAAACTTGACAAAATAAAGGAGTTCTCAGTTTTGTCTCTGTGGTTTGTTTCCTCTTCAAGGAGCCCTAGGAACAGACTGTGGAAAAGCACTTTCATCGAGTGGGGTTGCCAAGCTTCTAAGAAATAACGATTTTCCGAAATACCAGCAAATATTTTTCACGCAATCTTGATGACACTTGGTGGTAATGATCAGTACACAAATCCCACTTGGCTCACCAAATTTTGTTCTTCTAGGTTGAATCGTTCGTCTACAGTAGCAGTTTTTATATTTAGGTTTCACTCTGTTCTCTCCTATATAGATAGATGAATTTGGAACTCTAAATCCAATATGGTTTGTAGTAGCTCTTTGAAACTTGACAAAGTAAATGAGTTCTCAGTTTTGTCTCTATGATTTGTTTCCGCTTCATGTAGCCCTAAGCACAGACTGTGGAAAAGCACTTTCATTGAGAGGGGTTGCCAAGCTTCCAAGAAATTACGATTTTCCGAAATACCAGCAAATATTTTGTCACCCAAAGTTGATGATATGTGGTGGTAATGATCGGTATCCAAATCCCATTTGGCTCACCAAATTTTGTTCTTCTAGGTTGAAGCGCTCGTCTACAGTAGCAGTTTTTATATTTAGGTTTCACTCTGTTCTCTGCTATATAGATAGATGAATCTGGAACTCTAAATCCAACATGGTTTGTAGTAGCTCTTTGAATCTTGACAAAATAAAGGAGTTCTCAGTTTTGTCTCTATGATTTGTTTCCGCTTTAAGTAGCCCTAAGCAGAGAATGTGGAAAAGCACTTTCATTGAGAGGGGTTGCCAAGCTTCTCAGAAATAACGAGTTTCCGAATTACCAGCAAATATTTATTCACCCAATCTTGATGATACTTGGTGGTGAAGATCGGTACACAAATTCCACTTGGCTAACCAAATTTTGTTCTTCTAGGTTGAAGCCTTCATCTACAGTAGCAGTGTTTATATTTAGGTTTCACTCTGTTCTCTCCTATATAGATAGATGAATTTTAACTCTAAATCCAATATGGTTTGTAGTAGCTCTTTGAAACTTGACAAAATAAAGGAGATCTCAGTTTTGTCTCTATGATTTTTTTCCGCTTCAAGTAGCCCTAAGCAGAGACTGTGGAAAAGCACTTTCATTGAGAGGGGTTGCCAAGCTTCCAAGAAATTACGAGTTTCTGAAATACCAGGAAATATTTTTTTACCCAATCTTGATGACACGTGGTGGTATTGAGAAGTCCACAAATCCCACTTGGCTCACCAAATTTTGTTCTTCTAGTTTGAAGCGTTCGTTTACAGTAGCAGTTTTTATGTTTAGGTTTCACTCTCTTCTCTGCTATATAGATAGATGAATTTGGAACTCTAAATCCAACATGGTTTGTAGTGGCTCTTTGAAACTTGACAAAATAAAGGAGTTCTCTGTTTTCTCTTCATGGTTTGTTTCCTCTTCAAGTAGCAATAGGCACAGACGGTGGATACGCACTTTCATTGAGAGGGGTTGCCAAGCTTCCAAGAAATTACGAGTTTACGAAATACCAGCAAATATTTTTTCACCCAATCTTGGTGATACTTGGTGGTGAAGATCGGTACACAAATCGCACTTGGCTCACCAAATTTTTTTCTTCTAGGTTGAAGCCTTCTTCTACAGTGGCAGTTTTTATATTTAGGTTTCACTCTGTACTCTCCTATATAGATAGATGAATTTGGAACTCTAAATCCAATATGGTTTGTAGTAGCTCTTTGAAACTTGACAAAATAAAGGAGTTCTCAGTTTTGTCTCTATGATTTGTTTCCGCTTCAAGTAGCCCTAAGCAGAGACTGTGGAAAAGCACTTTCATTGAGAGGGGTTGCCAAGCTTCCAAGAAATTACGAGTTTCCGAAATACCAGCACATATTTTTTTACCCAATCTTGATGATACGTGGTGGTATTGACAAGTCCACAAATCCAACTTGGCTGACCAAATTTTGTTCTTCTAGGTTGAAGCGTTCGTTTATAGTAGCAGTTTTTATGTTTAGGTTTCACTCTTTTCTCTCCTATATAGATAGATGAATTTGGAACTCTAAATCCAACATGGTTTGTAGTAGCTCTTTGAAACTTGACAAAATAAAGGAGTTCTCTGTTTTGTCTCTATGGTTTGTTTCCTCTTCAAGTACCCCTAGGAACAGACTGTGGAAAAGCACTTTCATTGAGTGGGGTTGCCAAGCTTCTAAGAAAAAACGAGTTTCCGAAATACCAGCAAATATTTTTTCACGCAATCCCGATGACACTTGGTGGTAATGATCAGTACACAAATCCCACTTGGTTCACCAAGTTTTGTTCTTCTAGGTTGAAGCGTTCGTTTACAGGAGCAGTTTTTATATTTAGGTTTCACTCTGTTCTCTCCTATATGGATAGATGAATTTGGAACTCTAAATCCAATATGGTTTGTAGTAGCTCTTTGAAAAACGACAAAATAAAGGAGTTCTCAGTTTTGTCTCTATTTTTTGTTTCCTCTTCAAGTAGCCCTAGGCACAGACTGTGGAAAAGCACTTTCATTGAAAGGGGTTGCCAAGCTTCCAAGAAATTACGAGTTTCCGAAATACCAGAAAATATTTTTTCACCCAATCTTGATTATACTTGGTGGTGATGATTAGTACACAAATCCCACTTGGCTCACCAAATTTTGTTCTTCTAGGTTGAAGCGTTCGTCTACAGTAGCAATTTTTATATTTAGGGTTCACTCTGTTCTCTCCTATATGGATAGATGAATTTGGAACTCTAAATCCAACATGGTTTGTAGTAGCTCTTTGAAACTTGACAAAATAAAGGAGTTCTCAGTTTTTTCTCTATGATTTGTTTCCGCTTCAAGTAGCCCTAAGCAGTGACTGTGGAAAAGCACTTTCCTTGAGAGTTGTTGCCAAGGTTCCAATAAATTACGAGTTTCCGAAATACCAGCAAATATTTTTTCACCCAATCTTGATGATACTTGGTGTTTACGATCGGTTCATTAATCCCACTTGACTCACCAAATTTTGTTCTTCTATGTTGAAGCGTTCGTTTTCAGTGGCAGTTTTTATTTTTAGGCTTCACTCTGTTCTCTCCTATATAGATAGATGAATTTGGAACTCTAAATCCAACATGGTTTGTAGTAGCTCTTTGAACCTTGACAAAATAAAGGAGTTCTCATTTTGTTTCTATGATTTGTTTCCGCTTCAAGTAGCCCTAAGCAGAGACTGTGAAAAAGCACTTTCATTGAGAGGGGTTGCCAAGCTTCCAAGAAATTAGGAGTTTCCGAAATACCAGGAAATATTTTTTTCACCCAATCTTGATGATACGTGGTGGAAATGACAAGTCCACAAATCCCACTTGGCTCACCAAATTTTGTTCTTCTAGTTTGAAGCGTTCGTTTACAGTAGCAGTTTTTATGTTTAGGTTTCACTCTGTTCTCTGCTATATAGATAGATGAATTTGGAACTCTAAATCCAACATGGTTTGTAGTGGCTCTTTGAAACTTGACAAAATAAAGGAGTTCTCTGTTTTGTCTTCATGGTTTGTTTCCTCTTCAAGTAGCCTAGGCACAGACGGTGGATACGCACTTTCATTGAGAGGGGTTGCCAAGCTTCCAAGAAATTACGAGTTTCCGAAATACCAGCAAATATTTTTTTACCCAATCTTGATGATACGTGGTGGTATTGACAAGTCCACAAATCCCACTAGGCTCACCAAATTTTGTTCTTCTAGGTTGAAGCGTTCGTTTACAGTAGCAGTTCTTATGTTTAGGTTTCACTCTGTTCTCTCCTATATAGATAGAAGAATTTGGAATTCTAAATCCAACATGGTTTGTAGTAGCTCTTTGAAACTTGACAAAATAAAGGAGTTCTCATTTTTGTCTCTATGGTTTGTTTCCTCATCAAGTAGCCCTAGGCACAGACTGTGGAAAAGCACTTTCATTGAGAGGGGTTGTCAAGCTTCTAAGAAATAACGAGTTTCCGAAATACCAGCAAATATTTTTTGACCCAATCTTGATGATACTTGGTGGTGATGATTAGTACACAAATCCCACTTGGCTCACCAAATTTTGTTCTTCTAGGTTGAAGCTTTCGTCTACAGTAGCACTTTTTATATTTAGGTTTCACTCTGTTCTCTCCTATATGGATAGATGAATTTGGAACTCTAAATCCAACATGGTTTGTAGTAGCTCTTTGAAACCTGACAAAGTAAAGGAGTTCTCACTTTTGTCTCTATGATTTGTTTCCGCATCAAGTAGCCCTAAGCAGTGACTGTGGAAAAGCACTTTCCTTGAGAGGGGTTGCCAAGGTTCCAAGAAATTACGAGTTTCCGAAATACCAGCAAATATTTTTTCACCCAATCTTGATGATATTTGGTGGTAATGATCAGTTCACAAATCCCACTTGGATCACCAAATTTTGTTCTTCTTGGTTGAAGCGTTCGTCTACAGTAGCAGTTTTTAAGTTTAGGTTTCACTATGTTCTCTGATATATAGATAGATGAATTCGGAACTCTAAATCCAACATGGTTTGTAGTGGCTCTTTGAAACTTGACAAAATAAAGGAGTTCTCTGTTTTGTCACTATGGTTTGTTTCCTCTACAAGTAGCCCTAGGCACAGACGGTGGATACGCACTTTCATTGAGAGGTGTTGCCAAGCTTCCAAGAAATTACCGGTTTCCGAAATACCAGCAAATATTTTTTCACCCAATCTTGATGATACATGGTGTTCACGATCGGTACACAAATCCCACTTGACTCACCAAATTTTGTTCTTCTAGGTTGAATGTTCGTTTTCAGTAGCAGTTTTTATTTTTAGGTTTCACTCTGTTCTCTCCTATATAGATAGATGAAATTGAAACTCTAAATCCTACATGGTTTGTAGTAGCTCTTTGAACCTTGACAAAATAAAGGAGTTCTCAGTTTTGTCTCTATGATTTGTTTCCGCTTCAAGTAGCCCTAAGCAGAGACTGTGGAAAAGCACTTTCATTGAGAAGGGTTGCCAAGCTTCTAAGATATAACGAGTTTACGAATTACCAGCAAATATTTTTTCACCCAATCTTGATGATACTTGGTGGTGAAGATCGGTACACAATTCCCGCTTGGCTCACCAAATTTTGTTCTTCTAGGTTGAAGCGTTCGTCTACAGTAGCAGTTTTTATATTTAGGTTTCACTCTGTTCTCTCCTATATAGATAGATGAATTTGGAACTCTAAATCCAATATGGTTTGTAGTAGCTCTTTGAATCATGACAAAATAAAGGAGTTCTCAGTTTTGTCTCTATGATTTGTTTCCGCTTCAAGTAGCCCTAAGCAGAGACTGTGGAAAAGCACTTTCATTGAGAGGGGTTGCGAAGCTTCCAAGAAATTACGAGTTTCCGAAATACCAACAAATATTTTTTCACCCAATCTTGATGATACGTGGTGGTAATGACAAGTCCACAAATCCCACTTGGCTCACCAAATTTTGTTCGTCAGGGTTGAAGCATTCGTTTACAGTAGCAGTTTTTATTTTTAGGTTTCAATCTGTTCCTTCGTATTTAGATAGATGAATTTGGAACTCTAAATCCAACATGGTTTGTAGTAGCTCTTTGAAACTTGAGAAAGTAAAGGAGTTCTCAGTTTTGTCTCTATGATTTGTTTCCGCTTCATGTAGCCCTAAGCACAGACTGTGGAAAAGCACTTTCATTGAGAGGGGTTGCCTAGCTTCCAAGCAATAATGAGTTTCCGAAATACCAGCAAATATTTTTTCACGAAATCTTGATGACACTTGGTGGTAATGATCAGTACACAAATCCCACTAGGCTCACCAAATTTTGTTCTTCTAGGTTGAATCGTTCGTCTACAGTAGCAGTTTTTATATTTAGGTTTCACTCTGTTCTCTCCTATATAGATAGATGAATTTGGAACGCTAAATCCAATATGGTTTGTAGTATTTCTTTGAAACTTGACAAAGTAAAGGAGTTCTCAGTTTTGTCTCTATGATTTGTTTCCGCTTCATGTAGCCCTAAGCACAGACTGTGGAAAAGCACTTTCATTGAGAGGGGTTGCCAAGCTTCCAAGAAATTACGAGTTTCCGAAATACCAGCAAATATTTTGTCACCCAAAGTTGATGATACGTGGTGGTAATGATCGGTATCCAAATCCCACTTGGCTCACCAAATTTTGTTCTTCTAGGTTGAAGCGCTCGTCTACAGTAGCAGTTTTTATATTTAGGTTTCACTCTGTTCTCTGCTATATAGATAGATGAATCTGGAACTCTAAATCCAACATAGTTTGTAGTAGCTCTTTGAATCTTGACGAAGTAAAGGAGTTCTCAGTTTTGTCTTTATGGTTTGTTTCCTGTTCAAGTACCCCTAGGCACAGACTGTGGAAAAGGACTTTCATTGAGAGGGGTTGCCAAGCTTCCAAGAAATTGCGAGTTTCCGAAATACCAGCAAATACTTTTTCACCCAATCTTGATGATACTTGGTGTTTACGATAGGTACACAAATCCCACTTGACTCACCAAATTTTGTTCTTCTAGGTTGAAGCGTTCTTTTACAGTAGCAGTTCTTATGTTTAGGTTTCACTCTGTTCTCTCCTATATAGATAGATGAATTTGGAACTCTAAATCCAACATGGTTTGTAGTAGCTCTTTGAAACTTGACAAAATAAAGGAGTTCTCAGTTTTGTCTGTATGGTTTGTTTCCTCATTAAGTAGCCCTAGGCACAGACTGTGGAAAAGCACTTTCATTGAGAGGGGTTGCCAAGCTTCTAAGAAATAACGAGTTTCCAAAATACCAGCAAATATTTTTTCACCCAATCTTGATGATACTTGGTGGTGATGATTAGTACACAAATCTCACTTGGCTCACCAAATTTTGTTCTTCTAGGTTGAAGCTTTCGTCTACAGTAGCAATTTTTATATTTAGGTTTCACTCTGTTCTCTCCTATATGGATAGATGAATTTGGAACTCTAAATCGAACATGGTTTGCAGTAGCTCTTTGAAACTTGACAAAGTAAAGGAGTTCTCACTTTTGTCTCTATGATTTGTTTCCGCTTCAAGTAGCCCTACGCAGAGACTGTGGAAAAGCACTTTCCTTGAGAGGGGTTGCCAAGGTTCCAAGAAATAACGAGTTTACGAATTACAAGCAAATATTTTTTCACCCAATCTTGATGATACTTGGTGGTGAAGATCGGTACACAATTCCCACTTGGCTCACCAAATTTTGTTCTTCTAGGTTGAAGCGTTCGTCTACAGTAGCAGTTTTTATATTTAGGTTTCACTCTGTTCTCTCCTATATAGATAGATGAATTTGGAACTCTAAATCCAGTATGGTTTGTAGTAGCTCTTTGAATGTTGACAAAATAAAGGAGTTCTCAGTTTTGTCTCTATGATTTGTTTCCGCTTCAAGTAGCCCTAAGCAGAGACTGTGGAAAAGCACTTTCATTGAGAGGGGTTGCCAAGCTTCCAAGAAATTAGGAGTTTCCGAAATACCAGCAAATATTTTTTCACACAATCTTGATGATACGTGGTGGTAATGACAAGTCCACAAATCCCACTTGGCTCACCAAATTTTGTTCGTCTAGGTTGAAGCGTTCGTTTACAGTAGCAGTTTTCATTTTTAGGTTTCAATCTGTTCTCTCGTATTTAGATAGATGAATTTGGAACTCTAAATCCAACATGATTTGTAGTAGCTCTTTGAAACTTGACAAAATAAAGGAGTTCTCAGTTTTGTCTCTGTGGTTTGTTTCCTCTTCAAGGAGCACTAGGAACAGACTGTGGAAAAGCACTTTCATTGAGAGGGGTTGCCAAGCTTCCAAGAAATTACGAGTTTCCGAAATACCAGCAAATATTTTGTCACCCAAAGTTGATGATATGTGGTGGTAATGATCGGTATCCAAATCCCACTTGGCTCACCAAATTTTGTTCTTCTAGGTTGAAGCGCTCGTCTACAGTAGCAGTTTTTATATTTAGGTTTCACTCTGTTCTCTGCTATATAGATAGATGAATCTGGAACTCTAAATCCAACATGGTTTGTAGTAGCTCTTTGAATCTTGACAAAATAAAGGAGTTCTCACTTTTGTCTCTATGATTTGTTTCCGCTTTAAGTAGCCCTAAGCAGAGAATGTGGAAAAGCACTTTCATTGAGAGGGGTTGCCAATCTTCTCAGAAATAACGAGTTTCCGAATTACCAGCAAATATTTATTCACCCAAACTTGATGATACTTGGTGGTGAAGATCGGTACACAAATTCCACTTGGCTCACCAAATTTTGTTCTTCTAGGTTGAAGCCTTCATCTACAGTAGCAGTGTTTATATTTAGGTTTCACTCTGTTCTCTCCTATATAGATAGATGAATTTGGAACTCTAAATGCAATATGGTTTGTAGTAGCTCTTTGAAACTTGACAAAATAAAGGAGTTCTCAGTTTTGTCTCTATGATTTTTTTCTGCTTCAAGTACCCCTAAGCAGCGACTGTGAAAAAGCACTTTCATTGAGAGGGGTTGCCAAGCTTCCAAGAAATTACGAGTTTCCGAAATACCAGCAAATATTTTTTTACCCAATCTTGATGATACGTGGTGGTATTGACAAGTCCACAAATTCCACTTGGCTCACCAAATTTTGTTCTTCTAGGTTGAAGCGTTCGTTTACAGTAGCAGTTTTTATGTTTAGGTTTCACTCTGTTCTCTCCTATATAGATAGATGAATTTGGAACTCTAAATCCAACATGGTTTGTAGTAGCTCTTTGAAACTTGACAAAATAAAGGAGTTCTCAGTTTTGTCTCTATGGTTTGTTTCCTCTTCAAGTACCCCTAGGAACAGACTGTGGAAAAGCACTTTCATTGAGTGGGTTTGCCAAGCTTCTAAGAAATAACGAGTTTCCGAAATACCAGCAAATACTTTTTCACACAATCTTGATGACACTTGGTGGTAATGATCAGTACACAAATCCCACTTGGCTCACCAAATTTTGTTCTTCTAGGTTGAAGCGTTCGTCTACAGTAGCAATTTTTATATTTAGGTTTCACTCTGTTCTCTCCTATATGGATAGATGAATTTGGAACTGTAAATCCAACATGGTTTGTAGTAGCTCTTTGAAACTTGACAAAGCAAAGGAGTTCTCACTTTTGTCTCTATGATTTGTTTCAGCTTCAAGTAGCCCTAAGCAGTGACTGTGGAAAATCACTTTCCTTGAGAGGGGTTGCCAAGGTTCCAACATATTACGAGTTTCCGAAATACCAGCAAATATTTTTTCACCCAATCTTGATGATACTTGGTGGTAATGATCAGTTCACAAATCCCACTTGAATCACCAAATTTTGTTCTTTTTGGTTGAAGCGTTCGTCTACAGTAGCAGTTTTTATGTTTAGGTTTCACTGTTCTCTGCTATATAGATAGATGAATTTGGAACTCTAAATCCAACATGGTTTGTAGTGGCTCTTTGAAACTTGACAAAATAAAGGAGTTCTCTGTTTTGTCTCTATGGTTTGTTTCCTCTTCAAGTAGCCCTAGGCACAGACGGTGGATACGCACTTTCATTGAGAGGGGTTGCCAAGTTTCCAAGAAATTACGAGTTTCCGAAATACCAGCAAATATTTTTTTACCCAAACTTGATGATACGTGGTGGTATTGACAAGTCCACAAATCCCACTAGGCTCACCAAATTTTGTTCTTCTAGGTTGAAGCATTCGTTTACAGTAGCAGTTTTTATGTTTAGGTTTCACTCTGTTCTCTCCTATATGGATAGATGAATTTGGAACTCTAAATCCAACATGGTTTGCAGTAGCTCTTTGAAACTTGACAAAGTAAAGGAGTTCTCACCTTTGTCTCTATGATTTATTTCCGCTTCAAGTAGCCCTAAGCAGTGACTGTGGAAAAGCACTTTCATTGAGAGGGGTTGCCAAGGTTCCAAGAAATAACGAGTTTACGAATTACCAGCAAATATTTTTTCACCCAATCTTGATGATACTTGGTGGTGAAGATCGGTACACAATTCCCACTTGGCTCACCAAATTTTGTTCTTCTAGGTTGAAGCTTTCGTCTACAGTAGCAATTTTTATATTTAGGTTTCACTCTGTTCTCTCCTATATGGATAGATGAATTTGGAACTCTAAATCCAACATGGTTTGCAGTAGCTCTTTGAAACTTGACAAAGTAAAGGAGTTCTCACTTTTGTCTCTCTGATTTGTTTCCGCTTCAAGTAGCCCTAAGCAGAGACTGTGGAAAAGCAATTTCCTTGAGAGGGGTTGCCAAGGTTCCAAGAAATAACGAGTTTACAAATTACCAGCAAATATTTTTTCACCCAATCTTGATGATACTTGGTGGTGAAGATCGGTACACAATTCCCACTTGGCTCACCAAATTTTGTTCTTCTAGGTTGAAGCGTTCGTCTACAGTAGCAGTTATTATATTTAGGTTTCACTCTGTTCTCTCCTATATAGATAGATGAATTTGGAACTCTAAATCCAGTATGGTTTGTAGTAGCTCTTTGAATCTTGACAAAATAAAGGAGTTCTCAGTTTTGTCTCTATGATTTGTTTCCGCTTCAAGTAGCCCTAAGCAGAGACTGTGGAAAAGCACTTTCATTGAGAGGGGTTGCCAAGCTTCCAAGAAATTACGAGTTTCCGAAATACCAGCAAATATTTTTTCACCCAATCTTGATGATACCTGGTGGTAATGACAAGTCCACAAATCCCACTTGGCTCACCAAATTTTGTTCGTCTAGGTTGAAGCGTTCGTTTACAGTAGCAGTTTTAATTTTTAGGTTTCAATCTGTTCTCTCGTATTTAGATAGATGAATTTGGAACTCTAAATCCAACATGATTTGTAGTAGCTCTCTGAAACTTGAAAAAATAAAGGAGTTCTCAGTTTTGTCTCTGTGGTTTGTTTCCTCTTCAAGGAGCCCTAGGAACAGACTGTGGAAAAGCACTTTCATTGAGTGGGGTTGCCAAGCTTCTAAGAAATAACGATTTTCCGAAATACCAGCAAATATTTTTCACACAATCTTGATGACACTTGGTGGTAATGATCAGTACACAAATCCCACTTGGCTCACCAAATTTTGTTCTTCTAGGTTGAATCGTTCATCTACAGTAGCAGTTTTTATATTTAGGTTTCACTCTGTTGTCTCCTATATAGATAGATGTATTTGGAACTCTAAATCCAGTATGGTTTGTAGTAGCTCTTTGAATCTTGACAAAATAAAGGAGTTCTCAGTTTTGTCTCTATGATTTGTTTCCGCTTCAAGTAGCCCTAAGCAGAGACTGTGGAAAAGCACGTTCATTGAGACGGGTTGCCAAGCTTCCAAGAAATTACGAGTTTCCGAAATACCAGCAAATATTTTTTCACCCAATCTTGATGATACGTGGTGGTAATGACAAGTCCACAAATCCCACTTGGCTCACCAAATTTTGTTCGTCTAGGTTGAAGCGTTCGTTTACAGTAGCAGTTTTAATTTTTAGGTTTCAATCTGTTCTCTCGTATTTAGATAGATGAATTTGGAACTCTAAATCCAACATGATTTGTAGTAGCTCTCTGAAACTTGAAAAAATAAAGGAGTTCTCAGTTTTGTCTCTGTGGTTTGTTTCCTCTTCAAGGAGCCCTAGGAACACACTGTGGAAAACCACTTTCATTGAGTGGGGTTGCCAAGCTTCTAAGAAATAACGAGTTTCCGAAATACCAGCAAATATTTTTTCACGCAATCTTGATGACACTTGGTGGTAATGATCAGTTCACAAATCCAACTTGGATCACCAAATTTTGTTCTTCTTGGTTGAAGCGTTCGTCTACAGTAGCAGTTTTTATGTTTAGGTTTCACTCTGTTCTCTGCTATATAGATAGATGAATTTGGAACTCTAATTCCAATATGGTTTGTAGTAGCTCTTTGAAACTTGACAAAGTAAAGGAGTTCTCAGTTTTGTCTCTATGATTTGTTTCCACTTCATGTTGCCCTAAGCACAGACTGTGGAAAAGCACTTTCATTGAGAGGGGTTGCCAAGCTTCCAAGAAATTACGAGTTTCCGAAATACCAGCAAATATTTTGTCACCCAAAGTTGATGATATGTGGTGGTAATGATCGGTATTTAAATCCCACTTGGCTCACCAAATTTTGTTCTTCTAGGTTGAAGCGCTCGTCTACAGTAGCAGTTTTTATATTTACGTTTCACTCTGTTCTCTGCTATATAGATAGATGAATCTGGAACTCTAAATCCAACATGGTTTGTAGTAGCTCTTTGAATCTTGACAAAATAAAGGAGTTCTCAGTTTTTTCTTTATGGTTTGTTTCCTCTTCAAGTACCCCTAGGCACAGACTGTGGAAAAGCACTTTCATTGAGAGGGGTTGCCAAGCTTCCAAGAAATTACGAGTTTCCGAAATACCAGCAAATATTTTTTCACCCAATCTTGATGATACTTGGTGTTTACGATCGGTACACAAATCCCACTTGACTCACCAAATTTTGTTCTTCTTTGTTGAAGCGTTCATTTTCAGTAGCAGTTTTTATTTTTAGGTTTCACTCTGTTCTCTCCTATATAGATAGATGAATTTGGAACTCTAAATCCAACATGGTTTGTAGTAGCTCTTTCAAACTTGAAAAAATAAAGGAGTTCTCAGTTTTGTCTCTCTGATTTGTTTCCGCTTTAAGTAGCCCTAAGCAGAGAATGTGGAAAAGCACTTTCATTGAGAGGGGTTGCCAAGATTCTCAGAAATAACGAGTTTCCGAATTACCAGCAAATATTTTTTCACCCAATCTTGATGATACTTGCTGGTGAATTCGGTACACAAATTCCACTTGGCTCACCAAATTTTGTTCTTCTAGGTTGAAGCCTTCATCTACAGTAGCAGTGTTTATATTTAGGTTTCACTCTGTTCTCTCCTATATAGATAGATGAATTTGGAACTCTAAATCCAATATGGTTTGTAGTAGCTCTTTGAAACTTGACAAAATAAAGGAGTTCTCAGTTTTGTCTCTATGATTTGTTTCCGCTTCAAGTAGCCCTAAGCAGAGACTGTGGAAAAGCACTTTCATTGAGAGGGGTTGCCAAGCTTCCAAGAAATTACGAGTTTTCGAAAAACCAGCAAATATTTTTTAACCCAATCTTGATGATACGTGGTGGTATTGACAAGTCCACAAATCCCACTTGGCTCACCAAATTTTGTTCTTCTAGG
Source organism: Callospermophilus lateralis (assembly GCF_048772815.1). Classification (NCBI taxonomy): domain Eukaryota; kingdom Metazoa; phylum Chordata; class Mammalia; order Rodentia; family Sciuridae; genus Callospermophilus; species Callospermophilus lateralis. The sequence goes on from NW_027510638.1 coordinate 27,256, forward strand.
ATGAAGCGTTCGTTTACAGTAGCAGTTTTTATGTTTAGGTTTCACTCTGTTCTCTCCTATATAGATAGATGAATTTGGAACTCTAAATCCAACCTGGTTTGTAGTAGCTCTTTGAAACTTGACAAAGTAAAGGAGTTCTCACTTTTGTCTCTATGATATGTTTCCGCTTCAACTAGCCCTAAGCAGTGACTGTGGAAAAGCACCTTCCTTAAGAGGAGTTGCCAAGGTTCCAACATATTACGAGTTTCCGAAATACCAGCAAATATTTTTTTACCCAATCTTGATGATACTTGGTGGTAATGATCAGTTCACAAATCCCACTTGGATCACCAAATTTTGTTCTTCTTGGTTGAAGCGTTCGTCTACAATAGCAGTTTTTATGTTTAGGTTTCACTGTTCTCTGCTATATAGATAGATGAATTTGGAACTCTAAATCAAACATGGTTTGTAGTGGCCCTTTGAAACTTGACAAAAAAAAGTAGTTCTCTGTTTTGTCTCTATGGTTTGTTTCCTCTTCAAGTAGCCCTAGGCACAGACGGTGGATACGCACTTTCATTGAGAGGGGTTGCCAAGCTTACAAGATATTACGAGTTTCCGAAATACCAGCAAATATTTTTTTACCCAATCTTGATGATACGTGGTGGTATTGACAAGTCCACAAATCGCACTAGGCTCACCAAATTTTGTTCTTCTAGGTTGAAGCGTTCGTTTACAGTAGCATTTTTTATGTTTAGGTTTCACTCTGTTCTCTCCTATATAGATAGATGAATTTGGAACTCTAAATCCAACATGGTTTGTAGTAGCTCTTTGAAACTTGACAAAGTAAAGGAGTTCTCACTTTTGTCTCTATGATTTGTTTCCGCATCAAGTAGCCCTAAGCAGTGACTGTGGAAAAGCACTTTCATTGAGAGGGGTTGCCAAGCTTCCAAGAAATTCGGAGTTTCCGAAATACCAGCAAATATTTTTTCACTCAATCTTGATGATATTTGGTGGTAATGATCAGTTCACAAATCCCACTTGGATCACCAAATTTTGTTCTTCTTGGTTGAAGCGTTCGTCTACAGTAGCAGTTTTTAAGTTTAGGTTTCACTATGTTCTCTGATATATAGATAGATGAATTCGGAACTCTAAATCCAACATGGTTTGTAGTGGCTCTTTGAAACTTGACAAAATAAAGGAGTTCTCTGTTTTGTCACTATGGTTTGTTTCCTCTACAAGTAGCCCTAGGCACAGACGGTGGATACGCACTTTCATTGAGAGGGGTTGCCAAGCTTCCAAGAAATTACGGGTTTCCGAAATACCAGCAAATATTTTTTCACCCAATCTTGATGATACATGGTGTTCACGATCGGTACACAAATCCCACTTGACTCACCAAATTTTGTTCTTCTATGTTGAATGTTCGTTTTCAGTAGCAGTTTTTATTTTTAGGTTTCACTCTGTTCTCTCCTATATAGATAGAAGAATTTGAAACTCTAAATCCAACATGGTTTGTAGTAGCTCTTTGAACCTTGACAAAATAAAGGAGTTCTCAGTTTTGTCTCTATGATTTGTTTCTGCTTCAAGTAGCCCTAAGCAGAGACTGTGGAAAAGCACTTTCATTGAGAAGGGTTGCCAAGCTTCTAAGAAATAACGAGTTTACGAATTACCAGCAAATATTTTTTCACCCAATCTTGATGATACTTGGTGGTGAAGATCGGTACACAATTCCCGCTTGGCTCACCAAATTTTGTTCTTCTAGGTTGAAGCGTTCGTCTACAGTAGCAGTTTTTATATTTAGGTTTCACTCTGTTCTCTCCTAAATAGATAGATGAATTTGGAACTCTAATTCCAATATGGTTTGTAGTAGCTCTTTGAAACTTGACAAAGTAAAGGAGTTCTCAGTTTTGTCTCTATGATTTGTTTCTGCTTCATGTAGCCCTAAGCACAGACTGTGGAAAAGCACTTTCATTGAAAGGGTTGCCAAGCTACCAAGAAATTACGAGTTTCCGAAATACCAGCAAATATTTTGTCACCCAAAGTTGATGATATGTGGTGGTAATGATCGGTATCCAAATCCCACTTGGCTCACCAAATTTTGTTCTTCTAGGTTGAAGCGCTCGTCTACAGTAGCAGTTTTTATATTTAGGTTTCACTCTGTTCTCTGCTATATAGATAGATGAATCTGGAACTCTAAATCCAACATAGTTTGTAGTAGCTCTTTGAATCTTGACGAAATAAAGGAGTTCTCAGTTTTGTCTTTATGGTTTGTTTCCTGTTCAAGTAGCCCTAGGCACAGACTGTGGAAAAGCACTTTCATTGAGAGGGGTTGCCAAGCTTCTAAGAAATAACGAGTTTCCAAAATACCAGCAAATATTTTTTCACCCAATCTTGATGATACTTGATGGTGATGATTAGTACACAAATCCCACTTGGCTCACCAAATTTTGTTCTTCTAGGTTGAAGCTTTCGTCTACAGTAGCATTTTTTATATTTAGGTTTCACTCTGTTCTCTCCTATATGGATAGATGAATTTGGAACTCTAAATCCAACATGGTTTGCAGTAGCTCTTTGAAACTTGACAAAGTAAAGGAGTTCTCACTTTTGTCTCTATGATTTGTTTCCGCTTCAAGTAGCCCTAAGCAGAGACTGTGGAAAAGCACTTTCCTTGAGAGGGGTTGCCAAGGTTCCAAGAAATAACGAGTTTACGAATTACCAGCAAATATTTTTTCACCCAATCTTGATGATACTTGGTGGTGAAGATCGGTACACAATTCCCACTTGGCTCACCAAATTTTGTACTTCTAGGTTGAAGCGTTCGTCTACAGTAGCAGTTTTTATATTTAGGTTTCACTCTGTTCTCTCCTATATAGATAGATGAATTTGGAACTCTAAATCCATCATGGTTTGTAGTAGCTCTTTGAATCTTGACAAAATAAAGGAGTTCTCAGTTTTGTCTCTATGATTTGTTTCCGCTTCAAGTAGCCCTAGGCAGAGACTGTGGAAAAGCACTTTCATTGAGAGGGGTTGCCAAGCTTCCAAGAAATTATGAGTTTCCGAAATACCAGCAAATATTTTTTCACACAATCTTGATGATACGTGGTGGTAATGACAAGTCCACAAATCCCAATTGGCTCACAGATTTTGTTCGTCTAGGTTGAAGCGTTCGTTTACAGTAGCAATTTTAATTTTTAGGTTTCAATCTGTTCTCTCGTATTTAGATAGATGAATTTGGAACTCTAAATCCAACATGATTTGTAGTAGCTCTTTGAAACTTGACAAAATAAAGGAGTTCTCAGTTTTGTCTCTGTGGTTTGTTTCCTCTTCAAGGAGCCCTAGGAACAGACTGTGGAAAAGCACTTTCATTGAGTGGGGTTGCCAAGCTTCTAAGAAATAACGATTTTCCGAAATACCAGCAAATATTTTTCACGCAATCTTGATGACACTTGGTGGTAATGATCAGTACACAAATCCCACTTGGCTCACTAAATTTTGTTCTTCTAGGTTGAATCGTTCGTCTACAGTAGCAGTTTTTATATTTAGGTTTCACTCTGTTCTCTCCTATATAGATAGATGAATTTGGAACTCTAATTCCAATATGGTTTGTAGTAGCTCTTTGAAACTTGACAAAGTAAAGGAGTTCTCAGTTTTGTCTCTATGATTTGTTTCCGCTTCATGTAGCCCTAAGCACAGACTGTGGAAAAGCACTTTCATTGAGAGGGGTTGCCAAGCTTCCAAGAAATTACGAGTTTCCGAAATACCAGCAAATATTTTGTCACCCAAAGTTGATGATATGTGGTGGTAATGATCGGTATCCAAATCCCACTTGGCTCACCAAATTTTGTTCTTCTAGGTTGAAGCGCTCGTCTACAGTAGCAGTTTTTATATTTAGGTTTCACTCTGTTCTCTACTATATAGATAGATGAATCTGGAACTCTAAATCCAACATGGTTTGTAGTAGCTCTTTGAATCTTGACAAAATAAAGGAGTTCTCACTTTTGTCTCTATGATTTGTTTCCGCTTTAAGTAGCCCTAAGCAGAGAATGTGGAAAAGCACTTTCATTGAGAGGGGTTGCCAATCTTCTCAGAAATAACGAGTTTCCGAATTACCAGCAAATATTTATTCACCCAATCTTGATGATACTTGGTGGTGAAGATCGGTAAACAAATTCCACTTGGCTCACCAAATTTTGTTCTTCTAGGTTGAAGCCTTCATCTACAATAGCAGTGTTTATATTTAGGTTTCACTCTGTTCTCTCCTATATAGATAGATGAATTTGGAACTCTAAATGCAATATGATTTGTAGTAGCTCTTTGAAACTTGACAAAATAAAGGAGTTCTCAGTTTTGTCTCTATGATTTTTTTCCGCTTCAAGTACCCCTAAGCAGCGACTGTGGAAAAGCACTTTCATTGAGAGGGGTTGCCAAGCTTCCAAGAAATTACGAGTTTCCGAAATACCAGCAAATATTTTTTTACCCAATCTTGATGATACGTGGTGGTATTGACAAGTCCACAAATTCCACTTGGCTCACCAAATTTTGTTCTTCTAGGTTGAAGCGTTCGTTTACAGTAGCAGTTTTTATGTTTAGGTTTCACTCTGTTCTCTCCTATATAGATAGATGAATTTGGAACTCTAAATCCAACACGGTTTGTAGTAGCTCTTTGAAACTTGACAAAATAAAGGAGTTCTCAGTTTTGTCTCTATGGTTTGTTTCCTCTTCAAGTACCCCTAGGAACAGACTGTGGAAAAGCACTTTCATTGAGTGGGTTTGCCAAGCTTCTAAGAAATAAC